>NC_048898.1:12459925-12622268 GCF_011077185.1 Oxyura jamaicensis
CCCCGTGAACTGTTGGATCTGAAAGAAAAAATGTATCAGTGCTGGGTAACAATCTGTTATGACATTAACTAAGTCCCCCGTATTTATTACTATTAACACAAAAAATATGCATACAAGGTCATGTGCCAGGATAGCATCAGGGAGGAGAGGGTCAGTGAAATGTATTAATCACTGAAGTTAGCATTTTGTCCTTCGTGAAAATCATAAGGATGAGGAAACTGAAGCTGTTTCAATGCAATTTCCTACTTAAGTCAAAGAATTAAGAGAGAGGCAAAGAATTCAAAACAATATACTCTTATTGCAGAAGACCATACAGTAATGAAGAAACCCTTTGTTAAGAGTGATCCTTACTTACATGGTTGGATCTACATTAAGGAATTGTTAGTAATTTGTATGAACATGTTACTCTATGTTATTTGGATTCAAAGACAGTTTCTAACCCAATAGAAAGAGTCAAACTTTAATTGCAGTCAGCTGAGTTCAGCCCAATGCAGAAAGAAAATTTCATGATTAATTCTGTTGGCCCAGCCTGGAAACCAAAAGAAAGGTCCACTAAAACATCATTTGTCCTTATCAACGTTAAAGCCCTATACTGCATATTCTCTAATCACTCTTATTTTCAACAGTTTGTTAGATGACTAAAGCTCTTCTATAGCTCTTAAAATCTGTTTCTAGGTTCTTCAATCTACTTTTTACTTCCTCAGACCAAATTTCTCCCTTGCACTGCAGAGTGATTCACAAGATCCTCAATTTATCACACTCTAAAAATCTGTTCTATTTAGTCAGTTATCAAGAATATATGTTATTATTATCCAAATTTCTTCAAATACCATAATGAATACTGAATGACCATAGTCCTTTTTCAAATGTCATTATTATTGAAGCACAGTGTCTAAAATAAATATTAAAAAATCTATGTTGGTGCATTTTCTAGTCAGTTTGTACTGTCTCATTTTCCGTCATTTGTCACCAGTAATCACATTGCTCAGCCCTGCTTGACTTGATCCATAGCTTTCAACATATTTTAATTGTTTGTAATTGATTTTCATGTCCTATTAATCATGAAAGTTACTTTATATATATTGATCTCCAAACTGTGTTCTTCACTAGTTTCCTGATTCAGTTCAAGGGTCTGAATGTTTTGCAAAAGACAGCAATGTCTTCTCAGGGACTGATGGCCCTGTTACTTGGAAATGCTTCAGCTCTTTTTCCTTCGGAATGCAAATTCCTTGATCATTTTCCAAATGCTTTGTGTTTTGCTGGTGGGTGGATTTGGTTTTCTGGAGGGTCTTCCAGAATGTGGGAAGTTTGTGGTTAGCATAGATGGCCTGCATAAAGCAATGTGGCAGAACACTTACAAAGACCCCTGGGGGCTGAAAGGAAGCCTTATGGCAAGGCACAAGCTAGAGCAATACCAGTGCTTGTTTAAAGTACTTTGGGGTCCAAAGCAGCTCTGGAACAGCTTGAATACCAGAAATTACATGTATGATTTACTGACGTATTTTCTACTCTCCTCCCCAGCTGTGCTGAGTGCAGCTGATGTGCTTTTCCAAGGAAGCTGAAGAACAGATTTCTCTAAATTGAAGATGATGTCTCTGTTTCTATCTATTGTCTGTGGATGGAGCACAATTTCCAGAAATCATTATTTAAGATTATTCAGTGATTATTTCATTTAAATATCACTTGTTTGCAAACACTGCATATATTCTCTGTGAGATTCAGAATAGGGAAATATTCCTTGCTCCTTATTTCTGCTCTGACTCAAACTTTCCCTGTTTGTCATGAATCCATTTTCTCTCAGTAAAGGTAATTTTGGATGCTGGCCTGATATAGCTATTTATGAAACCTGTCTTGTAAGAAGTCCATGGGTAATGTAGACTCAAAGAAGCCCATGTCTTTTGTGAACTCAGAAAAGACAGTATTTTCCCTTTCTGTTCCTCTGTAACTTGATAATAAGTCCTTTTCCTGAATAATCAAGACCAACAATGTATTTGTGTTGCATACTGAGAGTTAATAGAGAACTGCTCAGCTTTTTTTTTTTTTTTTTTTTTTTTTGGTTAAATATTTCACAGCACTGTAGTGCCTCTTATGCTCGCTTTTCTTTTCCAAAGCTTTTATCAAAAATAATTTTAAAAATAAAATTAAAAAAATTGCCACAAGTAGTATTTTCAAAAAGGAATAGTTGTTAAGATACCCAGATCAGCCGCGGGCAGTAACATTCAAACAGGCTGTGGTTTTGGTGTCCACTTGATTTATACACCTTTCCTCAAGGACTCTTACCTCTTGCACAGCAAATAAGCAAGGTTTCTGGTGTTTTCATTCCACTTCAAATGACAATCATGAGACAGAGGGCAAGCACAAACTAACCACAAGCAGTATGGTTACTCTATACTGCTTTTCTAACAAACAGACTTCAGATTTGCTCTCTTGAAAGAGAATAGCATGATTTAGATAAACACATGTAACCAAACATTAGTAACTCATATAAAAGAGCATATTCTCTCTCAGCCTTATACTAGACTGCTCTGTTCCATTAGTGAAATCAATATAAGTCTTTTGTTTACTTTGTGTCTGTCATTCTACAGTTTTGAAAGTAAATGTTGTTTAAGTAAAGAAACACAAATATTAAGAGAATTGTTTCTGCTATTGAGGCCGGGAAACAATTTACTAAAACTGGATACAATCAGCTGGATATTACATTGCATGGTGTCTATGCCTTGAAAACCGAAATGGCTGATATAATTAAATGTGGCACTTGTTCACTGGAAAAAATCACGGGCTATCCAAAACAGAGCATAAAAACGTGCCAGCTTAGCGGAGACAGTTAACTGGACACCAGCAGGGCCCACCCAAAGAGAGATTTTGCAAGTGGAAGGATGAGTCACAAATTAGTTACACGACTTGAATTTGCATGCTGGCCCTAAAGAAAGAGTGAGAGCGACTTGGAAAATAGCTTACAAATACAGAAGCAAACCCAGTGCTGCTAGAAATAAAATGGAAGCTTTCATTGCACAGCGCTGGGCAGGGGGGAAGATAATACAAAATTTCCAAGTCACATGGGGACTAACCTACAGTCATCCGGTGGTACTAAAGAGAGAAAATTAGGGGGTAGCAATTCAGCAGGACAGCCCAGTGGGAACTGTATAGGCTCAAGTAAAACACCTCCAGGATTACTAGAACAGCATGTCTAGCAGCAGCTCGCTGCATCCTTGGAGAATATGCTTGTAATGTGTCACTGTTTGACACTGCGGGCTGTCAGATATAAGGACATGGTGTGCCTCTCTCTCTCCAGGCTTTTTTGGGAATCTGACATAGCTGTTCACTCTGGCCCAGAACAGCTCAGCAGTATATTAACTCTGACTGGTGCATGCCTGCAAGAAGATTTCAGTCCTGTGCCTCACTATCCTCTTTAGACATACCTGTGCAGAAGCAGGTACAATTGCACATGTGTCAGGTTCAAGTGGATTAAAAATACTTTTTTTTTTTTTTTTTCTTACTTCTGTAAGCAGTATTACAGAGATTTTTTTTGGAAAGTCTACTCTCTTTATTGAATAATTATTGTAAATAATGATAATAATAAAATCAATTGGATCTACAGATTGGAATTCTCTGCAGGAATAAAGCATTCAGTGGCCTTATAACTACTGCATTAATCATTTTCAGCTGTTCCTCACTGCTCCACTAAAAATATTTTTGAACCCCACTTCCATAATGATAGGCTGAGATGACATTCATTTTTAATTCCTATGGGCAAAACATAATGCGTAGTGCATTTTTACCATCTATATACTTATTTTTTACATTATTTCACAATGTAATGATGTCACAGAATGTTTTATTACTGTTGTGATAATGAGAGGAGTTGTAAAATTGTTATTTAATAATCTAATCTAATAATATCAGGTTCTTCACAGTTTATCCTATATAAAATAAGATTCTGGAGAAAAATGGCTATTAGTTGGACCCATGAAAATATCTGAAATGTGGCAAGTAGTAAATGGTGTGTCACACACGTTTATGAGACATGCTGAATTTAAAAAAAAAAGAAAAAAAAAAGAAAAAGATTTGATTGCTGAGCGGTAGTTTTTATGATTTTGACAGAGTTTTTTTTACTTGTTAAGGTCTTTCTAATGCTTTCTAAGGGCTCATTTACTTGGGATATCTTATCACGTACTTTATTTGACTTGTAATACAAATAATCAGATCACATAGCTCCATGATAAAACAATCTTGTTAAATAAATATGTATGCCACGTGAGAAAAATAGAGCTGTTACAGAGCAGTACTGGGAGGAGGATGGTGGCACCGTGTACACGAATGCTACTACACTTGGCGACGCACGAAGGGAACAGCAATCCTGCTCTCACTGCATGGAACGATGACTGAATTGACCCCAATCCAAGATTAGCAGTCAAGCATGTCATCGGAAATTTTTTAATAACTGTATGGCAGATGTCAAAGAGCATGCATGGGATGAATGCATCCTAACAGTCAGGATAAGCTGCAGTTATAACTGATGCACAGCTCTTATGCTTCCCAGGATTAAACAAGATGTGTTGCAGGGTGTGTTTGGTTGTTACAGCACACATTTGAACTGGCTCTCTGATCTTTATTCTCCTTTCATGGAACTTAGCACTAGAGCTCTTACTGAGTGTACTTTCAACTGGAGAAACCCTGTTCTCCATTCCAGAATTTAAAATAATTTTTTGATTGAAGGAAGCAGCTATTCTGCACCAGCAGAGCTACCCATCAACATTCTAAAAATCCAAATAAAACAGATGAACCTGGGACCATAAAAAAGTAATGATATAGACAAGTCTTTTACAAATTAGAATTGCTTTACAGCTAATGCAAAATTATTAAATTTCTTTCAGTGGCCCTTAATACAAGATCATAATCATATAAAATGTCCATAAACAACGTTCTGTGGTGAACTTCCAGCACAACAATTAAAACTTGTCTGGAAAAAATACATTTAAACTGCCTCTGCTATTCCTTTTGGCAAAGGAGGTGTGCTATTGAATACTTCATAGAAGGAAGGGCTAAGCACATTTGTAGGACTAAGGAAGCCTACCAGTACAAGCCCAGCTGAATCAGTCGTGCTAACTAAATCAGGGAACAGAAACGTTGAGTGCTGATAATAACTGTAATGGCCTAGGTACGAGAATCCCTTACAAAGTCTCCCAGAAAAGGACTGCATGAATAAAAAACACTTTAGAAGCAATAGCTACTTTTCCATCCACACACCTTATCAGAAATCAATAAGCAGATGTAGCCTCTGTAGGAAGCTCCACTGAATGAATAAGTGAACAACCATTCCTGTAGTGTATTTCTGAATCACCGGTTTGATAGTACTCACGGAACCCTTTGACAAATTTAGTCCTTGGTTGAGAACTTCAATTACAAGGACAACAAAATGGAAACAGAACAGGAGGTAGCTAGTCAAACTATTTAGTATAAGGTAACATTACAGAGCATAAAAGCCTCTAATATCTTTTACTGGAAATTAAATTTTCAACTAACAACAACAACAACAAAAACAAACAAACAAACAAACAAAAACTTTCTTTTAAGGCTGTCACCATTGTTTTCATTTTAGACCGTAGAAAAGGCCAATATTTTTAACCTTGAATACTGGACCTGAACACCTGGATTAAGTCATGGAAACTGTCCCACTCACAACTGTTTTTTCTTTAACACCCTCCCCCCTTCCCCTCCCCCCCCCAGGAGTCATATTCATGCAAGAGTGCCTATGAAGAATATATGAAGCCCTCCTACAATTGGCAGATGAATAACTTCACTGTGTGAAAATCTTTCTTATGGAAAAAGATGCAGAATTAGACTAAGCAAATGCCCCCAACCTTGCTAAATTCCAGAGGTCTCTACATTTGGAAAAAGTCATATGACAGAAGAACAGGTATAATTGCTGTATACCAACCTTTCTTTCTCAGATTAAATGTTTAGTGTGGGCTGAAACACCAGAGGTTTTTTGAATTCTAGCCAAGCCTCCTCCTTACATTCTCTAGCTCATTGCAGACACATCACTTTTCTCCACTTACACTTCTGTTATGGTCAGTAATGGTTCATAATAGATAACAAAACTAAAATAATCAGCAAGAACCCCTCAATTTCCACCACCTTTCATCAACCATAACAACCTGAGCTGGTTCTAACTTTGTTCAGGGCTGAGACTGAACTACATTACCTGCACTCTTTTCTTTCCAATGTTTTTTTTTTTTTTTTTTTTTTTTTTTTAATCAGGAAGCCTCAGTATTTAGCCTTTTAGCCTTCCTGATTCACACATACACCGTAGCTTTCTCTTTACCTTTGGCCCATGTGTTACGTGTTCTCTGCCACACAGGTGACAGAGCAAATTGTTGCACAGTTGTGCAACAGCACAAACAACCTTTAACCTAGTAGTGACAAGTCCACCACTAAACCATGCTACTAAGTTCTACATCTGCACATTTTCTGAAGACCTCCAGGGATGGTGACTCAACCACTTCCCTGGGAAGCCTGTTCCAGTGCTGTGCAACCCTTTCAGCAAAGAAAATTCTCCTAATATCCAGCTTAATACAACCCCCTGCTTGTGGGTTGTAGCAAAATCTAAAGCTTTCAATGTCCTTGGGAAACATGGAAGACAGAGTGTCTTGTGAAACTGCTTTTACATGAAAATAAGCAAAGTGGCCAAACTGAAATCCAAAGGTGTTTCGGCACCTATCTGCTTCGGCAGAGGCAGAATTTCAGCAATGGCCTACAACTGTAAGTCACATACACTGCTATATTCCCAGGCTGTATGCTCTCACTTTGTGCATACACTCATGGTAGAGAAGAAACAATGCTAAATGATTTAGGGCTCTTCCTTCTTTAACAAACATGTCCAAATCTCTCCCTGTCACCCGTCCCTAATGATGCAGGCAGGGTAAAGATCAAAGCTGTGGATGTGGTCTCATACGCATAGCTCCTCAGCACTTTGATGAGTAAAGGTTTATCAAGGCCTGACTGTCCTGGACCATCATACTAAGATCCAAACGATCATCTGATCGTCTAGGCTGGACATCAGGAAGAGGTTCTTCACTGAGGGGTGGTCGTGCACTGGAACAGGCTCCCCAGTGAAGTAGTCACTGCACCAAGCCTGACTGAATTTAAGAAGCGATTGGACTGTGCGCTTCGTCACATGGTCTAAACTTTTGGGTAGACCTGTGCAGTGCCAGGAGTTGGACTTGATGATCCTTTTGGGTCCCTTCCAACTCGGGATATTCTGTGATTCTATTCTATTATGTTTATGTGACATTACTATCATTATGATGGCTACATAACAGCCTTTGTGCCTCCACAGACATATTTCTTGCACCTATGCAAACTTAAGCAAAATTATGTAAACATAACTTATAAGAAGAGCTTCTTTTGGACTTTACCTCAGAAAACCTTGTTAATCAGTGAGCGTGAGAGGCTATCAAGAGTTCACTTCTCTATAATTTAGCTTCACTTCCACAGGAGACAACAACCACTTACAAGAAAGGTCTCTCTGACCCTGGGGGAGAAAGAAGGGTTATAATGTTCTAAATGTAATGCCAAAAATCAGAGAGGTAGATTTGTCTCCTTCTTGACTGTGAAGATAAAGATGAGACAAGATGAACTTGCCTTGGCATCTTTTGCAATTTTTAAAGCACTTACCCATCTGCACTTCAGCTGGATTGCTATTCTCAACAGAGTATTGTGAAACTATTCAGATAAAATATTTAAAAGTGTAGATCTGGTAATTTTATATTGTGAGTTATGAAACCTTTATTTAGGTTCTACCTTTTATTAAGCTTCACAGTGCTCCTACTGTCCCTATTGACATTATATTACATCAAAATAAAACCAATGCTTTTAACTGGGAGCTGTATTATTTCTCATAACTTGGTAATACTAATGTTTAAATTCTCAGTCCTCTTACTGCTGATTAAACCTCCAAAGACTACAGCAGAATTTCCGCTTCACTGCTAGAGAAGAAGAAAACCAGCACAGTTTGTACCAAAGAGATCACTTGAAGAATGTACGTAAGGTTACTGCATTTATGAATAAAGCAAAGCATTATCATTTTTAATAGGAATTAAACAGCTAGAGGGAGAAGTAGGGCAATGCTGTGATCAGTGCAAAGGAAAACAATCTAACCCTTTTAATTAACTGTATTTTAATAGCTTTAGTTATAATTGAATAATTTAAATACCAAGGGAAATAGTTAAATCTCCTAAAAGCCTTCTTTTTATTTACATTTTAAATACAGTTCATGGAGAAGGGATGGCATTGTGAAGGCTTAAAATAAATGGGTGGGGAAAACCTTACTAATTTCTGCAGCTGCTGGACCAGCAGGAAATATTTATGGGATCTTAGTCATTGCTCTCTGTAGGAGCTCCAGTCCAAATCCTAATATATTTTCTATTTTTCCCCCTGCTTCCTCAAAATATTACACAATCTGTAGTGCTATTGCCCTTGACTGTTATAACCATAAAATGCATAGAAAGATAAATGTGACACAAGGATCATCTAATCCTTTTTTTTTTTTTTTTTTTTTTTTACATATGCGGCAGTGAAGATCACTGTGGGAAACAGAACCATTGGTCAATTGCGAGTTTCATTTAGACAGATTACAACAAACTGACGTGCACACATTTCTCTTATATATGAAAACCAATACCACTCATAACAGCCCTGCCCACTGTGCTTTTTCTTGTACCTTTAATGATGGAGATGATTAACTTATGTGGACAACATTGTGGAGAACTGTTCTATACAGTTTATTCTGAGGCTCATGCTTGCCTTTCACAGACTTCACATCTTCACAGTTTCACTTAGTCGCATTACACTAGTTTAAGTGAGAGGGACAGAAGGCCAAGTCTCTGTCACTCCATCAGTCTCTGAGATGGACCAAACCACCCACGAGCCCACTGTCATGCATGTGATAAAGGCCAAAGGCCAATGCCCATGGAAGAGCAGGGCAGACACACAGTGATATCTCTGATAAAATCTCTTGGCAATCAGTGCTTTTTCCAGTTCAGGAGCTTTCTGAGTTAGAGAAAATAATTTCCATTTTTAAATGATATAAAACAGAGTTTTCTTCCACTAATTTGCTTACACAACTTTGTACCATGATGTAAATTTCTGATGTCCAAAGTATCCTGCAGTGAATTCTCTCTCATATCTCTTATTTTAAGAAACACCATCTTCTTCTGTTTGTTTTGACCCTGCCATTACTTCAGGCTAGTTAGTTCTTGCATTAGAAGAGACAGTAAAAGAAAATCTTCCAGGCACTTCTCTGTACACTTCGGGATTTAATAGACCTCTGTCATATTGCTCCTCACTGATTTATTTTCCTAACTGAAGAATCCTGGTCTACTTTATCTTTTTTGAAAGTTCTTCCAGACTTTCATACAATTCTACTTCTCTAGTTCTCCTAAATTTTTTTTTTTTTAATATATTTTTTTAGACTGTATGTACACTACAGAATGTATTACAAATGTATAGCATCTGGTAAATACAGAGAAAAAAAGGTGTATGCAATGCTATGTCTAGAAATAATTAAAATATATGTATAGATTAAAGTGTGTGTATATTCTTCATCAAAATACATAGACCCAAACACAATGAACTCAGGAACAGATTTTACTACTTTCTTCCACCAGGTGTTATTAATAACAATATTGACTAAATGGGATTTCAGTGAGAATAGGGTGTGTTACTTAATGAAATCATTTAGTGAGTATTCAAAAATCTTGATCCAAACATCACTCTATAAATTTTGATAGGCTCAAATTTCTAATTCTGGCTTATGTGTTTCTGGAAAAATAAAAAAAAGATATTGAATCTCAATGTTATTGTTTTTACTGGGTGCCTGAAATACATTAGGTGTCTCACAGTCAAGTAAAGACTGGATTCTGTCTCAAAATGGTTCCAAGCTAAGCATGAAAATTTGATTAAGAGCTTGGAGGGTGGATCTAATGTGAAAACAGAATGATGGGTCTGGTGTGCTTGGCATTTTTCATTGGAGAATATTTGGCAATATCATAACTTCTAAAGTTCAGTTTTGGATGTTCTCAGATCTTTGACTCCTAAAGACATTAACCCCTCATAATCATCATGGTTAATGTCATTCTCAGTTTTCATTTTCTTTCCCTTATCGTTGGGAAAAGTCATGACACACCAGTTGCTGTAGCATTGCCATACATTTGAGCAAAAACAGGGAGTGGGACTACTTTTGTTCCCATGGGCAGGGAGCTGAGGAGTTCCACAACTGGGAACTCTGACAAGATTCCAGAACATTTGACTGCCCCAGTGTAGAGAATACCACATGCACATATAATCTAATTTGCATCCAATTTACACCTTGCTGTTACTGAAATAACAAACAAGCAAAACCATAACTTGATTCCAGTTTCAATCTTGGCTTCAATTTCTCATTGATTTCACTGAAAGCACTACTTTTTTTTTTTTTTTTTTTATGAAACATGAAAAAAAATAAGAATACAACCGAGCTTTTGGGCAATCAGTTAGATCAGTTAGACCACTGATTATTTGGAGTTAAGTTTACATGCATACAACATGGAATACCATGAGAATGATGATCTTGTTCTCATTTCCTGAAATTCAAAATTCACAGAAAAAAAAAACCAACAGAATCAAGAAAAAATAAAACTACTGGGTAAACCCTGAAGAACTGTTATTTCTACATTTCATTATGGTCTAATCAAAATTCATTGCTATTTCTGCCTCATGCTTAACAAGAAATATTTTATGTACCAATTCTGAATTCCAGTTGACAACAATGCACTCCCAGTATCTATTTTTAAATTACAAATTCAGTCAGAATGTACTTGTCTTCTAATTCCACGTCAGTCTTTATTTCTGACAAGTAGAGGGAGAACGCTTGACAATGGAGAATTCTTATAACTTGATAATACCACATATGACAGAAAAAAACTCATCTAGGATCAAATCCTTTTCATAGCTGGACAGCACTAAGGAGAACAAGGATTTTCAGCTGGTCATTGGATGGGGAATTTTCACACTTTTAAAAGATCATCAATAAGTATCTGCCAGAAGTGGGAAAGTGATTTTAAAGAGCAATATCACTTTGGATTTAACACTGCGAGCAGAAGAAGTGACAATGAAAAAAGGTTGCAGGAAAGAAGAATTCCATATTCTGGAGACAAGAAATTAGAGAAGGGGGAATCTAATTCCTTAAAAGGTTCTAACATTTATCCAAATACTGTTAAAAACAACAAAACAAACAAACAAACAAACAAAAAAGGAAATTGAGGCAAGGAAAAGGAGAATAAGTTTTCTTTTCTAGGCTCTGCCCATGTATAACTAAAATAATTTAGATAGAAAATCCCAGCTATGCATATGAACTGATGACGAAGCTGCCTACACATCTGGATCTTTATGACAGTGTATGCTTATGCAGCTGAGGAATATGGAAATGACGAGTCAGCAGTAATCCTGGGGAGCAAGGATTTCTAAGGATATGACATGTAGCCCACATTTCTCAATCAGATCATGACATTCTACCAATTACATTATACATATAAAGAAAAACACGGCCAAAAAGTGAAGCAAAGTCTAGCTAAGTAACTGCTATTGACTTATGTGACTCAAAGCACAAACTAAGCCTGACATTTTAATATGGTTGCCAAAAGTCTCTGACCCATTTTGCAAATCTGCAACCCACCATCTTAGTGATTAAAGTTATGCCATCTTCCCCTTGATTTTCTTGCCTTCAAGTTGCTTGGGGTATCAAACAATACACTTGTTAAGGATCTGGCCTAATCCCCAGCGACACATCTGGTAGGTGTGGGTGGCACACATTAGAGTATGCTCTCCAATAAATGATCTGCTGAGGTTCTGACAAAATAAATGCTTATTTTCATTATCAATCACTTACTGCCTGCCACTTCAAATGCATATCCTCCAAGGCATGGCTTCAATCCAAACTGACATCTGAATTACAGTCAAGCGTGATGCCAGATTTTGGATATAAACATGCAAGTGCACATGTAAAAGTGGAAAACAGAAATAGCTATTTACAATATAGAAACAGCATCAACGGTGAGAGCAACCAAAAGAAGGGGAGTACAATCACACAAACAGAGGGTTTACCAGCAGAAGAGCAGAACAGAAAAAGAGTAAGGATAAATAGCAGCAGCAGTTTGAAGATCCTGGCTGGGGACAGCTTGAGAGAGTTTCACCTATCAACGTGGGCAAAGAACAGAAGCAGAGTGGTAAGAGTGAAGTGGCTTTATTACCGGACTATCCAGCAATCTGTTAGGAACATGTACTGCTGATTTCATGCAAAGTCTAAGTCTGTCTTTGTGAAGCTTGTCAGTAACCAGAAAAGGGACACAAAGAAAGGATAATCAGGGAGTATGTTTGTAGATCTGTGGTTACCATTAGTAGGGGAAGCTAGACATCCTGAAAGTAAGTCTATGATTCTTTTTGACATGAGACCAAGAGTAATGAAAGAATGTTTACAGTATGACTCTTTCTCGTAGGGGAGAAAGAGATATATATGATCTAAGCTGCATGACAGATGTCAAGAAGACTGATGTGTGGGTTAGGAAGATCCTTTTAATGACATGCTTGCAGCAGTTGGAAACAACTTGTCAGATTAACAGCAATTCGTTATCCTCCAGACCAGCCCAAGGAAATGGAAGTGCTGCCTTGAAAATACAGAGAAGAAAAAGATCTGCCCCACCACAACCAACCAAATCACTTTATTAACATAAGGGAAAAATTTACAGAGTGAACGTTTTCATCTTTACCATCTTCCAGAGTTCAGGGTGCAGTGGTTCATGTTGATCTGTATCAGTCAAATATCTTGGACTATGATATTTTACTCTTCAGTGATAGTCAGGCACTGCACCTATGCTTCAAGTTTCCCAGTATTTAGATAGGCAATGCTAAAGCATACAGCTTAGAAAGCAAGGCATAAGGGGACTAAAGGACCTGTCAAGGTCATACAGCAATGTAAACAAGCCTCCTAAGCCTCATTCAATTCTCTAGTTACAAGATCTTCCATTTCCCTTGTAGAGGAACGAGATTTACCTGGTGTGCTGTTGTGTCTACGAAGCCACACAGAGATTCTTACAATGTAGGCCAAAAAGACAGGAGGGAAGAAAGCAGAGGAGAAGAATTTTTGTAGTATGCTCCTTCACAAGCCAGGATGGGATGCTCAGAGAAACTCCATAGGCACTTAAAGAACTATAGCAACCTCTAGAGAGTTTTCACAATAAGGTGGTAAGTGGAGCATCTGACTCTCAGATAGAGCAAGAAAGCAGAAATTTTCTTCACATTTCAGGTGTGTGTGGTGGGTTTTTTAAATAGAAACTTGGGCCATTATGCATGCTAAAAAGGCTAAAATTCAAAGTCCTCAGTTAATTCTGAGTACTTATATTTTTCCACTGTTCCAGCTGCAGTTACTATTTTACTTGATTTCCTTTTCTATTTGATAGTTTGATGTTGCAATACAACCTTAAACAGATGGCTGCACTTCACAGACAGGTGACTTACCTGGAAAGGTCAGCAGTAACACAGAATCCTTGGAGATGGAAAAAATTATTTAAATGTATTCTTTCCTTCAAAAGAAAAAATGCATGATTTCTGCAAACCCTTTTGCAGCAGTTCTATTCTGAAGTCTCTTCTCAGCTCTTACGTCAAGAGCATTGCTTCCCTTCAGAAAGCAGCGTTTTCATTCCTTCCTCAGGATTTGTTTTATATTTTTTAGTATATGCTGGAGCATTTATTAGAGATCACGGCTCCCTTATGCTGATCTCTGCAAAGAGCCTTCTCTAAAGAAAGATAAGCAATAGGTACATAGATCTTGAGAATTCATGACTTGTTCAAGACAATGTAACAAGACAGCAGTGGAAGAAACAGAACCTGAAACATCTCAATTTAGGCAATGTGTTATGGATGTCAGTATATCTGTATTGGAGACCTGGGATCAAGCCTGGAATGTAGTTAAAACATTTTTATTCTTTTTTTCCTAAGTTAATATCTCCAGTATTTCATTACTTTTTTTTTTTTTTTTTTTTTTTTTTTTTAGGACTACTTTATCCTGAGGAAAGTGAATACAAGTTCTCTGCTTAGATCTCCATTTTAATGGCAGTCTCTGTACCACAAATGAGTCTTGGATCATAGCTATGATCTATTATTGTGTACCACCAAAAGTTCATTAATGTGTAAAACATTAAGAATGTGACAGGAAATGACTACAAAGTACTTAATGAATCAAACCAAACTGGACTAAATGCTAGTGTAAACAACATAAAAATATGTCTTCTGAAAATTAAAATCTACTTTTTTATTTAGCTTTGGGGTTTATTTTAGTCCATTGTCATTTCTGTGTAATGAACATTTCTTTGGGGGCAAAATCCATAATAAGTTTACATAATGCATATTTGCAATAAGAGAATTAAAATGTAGAACGATTTGTGCTATTTAATAAATGGAGTCCTTCTAACTGGCTGTCATTTCAGATGTAAAATTTTTTTTGACCTCAGGCAAAATATCTCATTTATAGATTGCAGCAAGAGGAAGATGAGTCCCATGGTCAAATACAAGATGTAAGTTACAGAGTTCAAGTTCTTATTTTGAGCTATTCTGATTTTGATACTATTCATATGTGATATTAAAAAAGTCACTTAAATTCACACATTTAAGGACTAACATTAATTACCCTTAAAAGCTGAAGCTTCCTGAAGTGGAATATGAAGAGTAGAAGTACACTGCATGCTTTGAAGCGTTCTCTCAATAACTGGAAACCACTTACACTACATATTAATGAAAAATGTAAACAGGTCTGGGATATACTAGTCTTAGTATTTCCAGCAGAATAAGTATAAAATACATTTGCAAAGTGTAAAGTATACATGCAACTTACTCTGCTGTGCTGAATCATCCACATTCAAAAAAGATTAATGCACACACAGTGAGTATGCAGAAAGGCTTTAACATGACTAGGGAATTCAAGATCGTATCTCGCTAACTTGGGAAAATAAATATATCAAAGGAGTCAAAGAAGAGCTTTCAATGCATAAGTACAAAGCTGATATAAGAACAAGCAGTCGTAAAATGAACAGAAAAGCTTTGGCTGAAATGTAGATGTTTCAGTCAGTAGATAAAGTTTTCCAGTGCAGCAAAAGAGTTGGTTTAAAGATGGAATTTGGTAAGTCTGCAAGCAAGGCTTTATGCTGCTGCTGTGATAATGGACTTCACGACCTAGAAGTTCTGTTCCTACTAGCGTTGTAATTTCTCTGTAAATCACTTCAAGTCCTGTGAAATCAGGATAATATTCCACTGTTTCCTCTTTGAGTAAAACAGTCACCAGCATCTGAGAAGTCCTCAGATCCTGTAGCGCTGACTACCATACTAAAGGTCGTACATAATCATACCCTACCTCATTAACCATAAATCACATTTGCAATAACTCAGAAACACTAAGGTACGAAAGCTGGTCAGACCATTTATTAGGAACAACTTTAATTCAGATGGATTTACTAGTTCTGAATCATCTACCAACAAACACAAATTCACTAAGTTCATTATAACAGCAAAAGTGTTTTCCTAAATTATTATTTAATAGGGTTAAGTAAATTTCTGACATAATATAAAGTTTGCATTGTCAGTATTTTATCACCTTTATAGATAGACAATACAACTTCTAGGACACTCATTATTCCACATGAGCCCAACTCCATTAAGAGCTGGAATTTTACCCTCAAATAGGTTTGTAAGGATTTTATCTAATATAAAAATGTATCAAGTCAATAAAAATACTATCAAACTTCAGAAGAATCAGCACAATACAAGGAAGAGCTTCTATTCACATCTTCATTTTCCCTTTTGACAACATGTGAAGGAAAACAGCCATTAAGATGAGCTCCATTATGCTAGCTGATACACTGAAGCAAGAAATACTGATATGCAGTTCAGAGCATGATGATTATTTGATGGGATTGTTCTACATTGTTTATGTAAAGCTTTAGTTGATGCTTGCAGATTTAATTTATGGAAAATGCCTAGAGTGTTTGACAGATGCTATAAAATCAAAATGAAATAATTAACTTGAGATGGCAGTAATAGGTCTAAGGACAAAGACACAAAAAGAACAACAAAGTGATTCAAAGTCAGGGAGGAGGGAAAACCGAAAGCAGTGGTCTCCACCTAGTTAGGGTTTGCAAAAGATGACTGAAGATTGAACTCATTGCAAAGGCTTTGAAAAGGCAGAGACAAGGCTCTAAGAGCTAGAAGATGGAGATACCAAAATTTAGGTGGCTAAAAGGAAAATAAATAAGGATCACTGGTGACAATTTAGCACTGGAACAAACTATCATGGCCAAGACTGACTGACATGCTCAAACAAAGAGAGGAAGCTTTTCTTGAATAGACGTTTTGTTCATGTGCAAGTTAAAATAAACAAATTACTCATCTGACTACACTTAAATATGTAAAGCACAATGGTCTGTGAAATACAGGAGGTGACATTATAATGCAATACTAGAAGGGAGCACAATAATCACTGTGTGTGTAACAGCTATTGTGTGAATCAGACAACTGACTCTCCTTCAGGTTAAGGTGTAAGGAGTTAGTCTATAATCTCTATTTATATGCCTTTTGAAGTGTTTACTGTCCTTCTAACAGGACCTGGGCATTACATTTTTCCTCCTGCACAGCAGACAACTGTCCCATACTATATTAGTTGCAACAGAGAACTCAAATAGGAGGCGAATAGATGATACAGTTAGTGCAGCAGATCTTTGAGTTTCTTCGCAACAACCGCAAGGCAGAGCTTGAAGACAATGTAGTGGAATTTGTTAAATAATAGAAAATGACAGGGAGGCTACCATTGCACAGCAATTGCACCCTACGGTTCTTATGAGGCACGAGGCAGAACCAAATGCCTCCCTGATCCCTGCAGGCATGATTATTTTATAATAACCATGCCCATACCCTGCAGCTGTTGTTTGCCTTATAAAATACACTTCATCATCCTGTGGTGAAGAAAAGAATTATCATTCTTTACTAATTAAAAAATACAGAAGCTGGCAGTTTAAGCTGATAGGTAACGGCTTTAGTAGACTTGTAACACTGAACATGAGCAGCCCAGAAAAGCCTGCTGGCCCTTACACCTCAGACGGTTCTGAGATGCTGGCGTATTACAACTTACAGGCCAGTAACACGAGAACATTATGGAGTACGCAGCAATTGCTTTATGTAAAAGGCCTCTTCATACCTTACAAAGAAACTTAAAAGAAATTTAAAATTAAAAATCTGCTTTATTGCATCTTTAAAGCATGGAAGGATAAATCTCCACAGTATAAGAAAACAAAATTAATGGACGCAAATAAGCAAAACAGCCAAAATGCTGTCAATTGCTGCTTGACTGCCATGAATATGTTCTGCCCTCTGAAAATACCACCACCATGACATTCTACAAAGCTCAGTAAATGAGTGTCGATATGGAGAAGAACCAGCTATCAAGCTGCAAGCAAATGCAAAGGTTCCTAATCTCACTGGTCACTTGTCAACCTACAGCACACATCTGGCTATGCAAGGAGGAGCCATTTTTCATCAGTGGTATGGCAATTTCTGTGGTGTAGAAGGCTCCATTTGCTTGATTATTAAAGGCACTTTTAAAAAGTATTGTGCCAGACGCTTTTTTTTTTCCTGAACCTGCTGAACAGACAAAGTGGACTTGTCATATATACTTGTCGCTTATATAGCAAAAGACAGTGTGACTATACTTGCAGGACTTTGTCACCTGTGCTGCAAAGGGTAAAGCAAAAAATACACTTAATACAAGACAAAATTTCTGTACTCACTCCACACAAGAATAGCAAAGAGAATATAGACATTAAGCAGTAAGACAGCAGGATACATGAAGATGAGTGGGGCCAACATGTTCTGGTTTGCACTGGAGTCGTGTCTCAAAACAAGTATAAGAGAGATGTATTTTATTGTGATGAGAGGGAAAAACAAACAAACAAACAAACAAAAAACAACAGACAAGCAGTAACTGACAGAACAGCAGTTTGGGGAAAAACAGACTTGTGTAAACAGAGTTGCTTGAGGGTATCCTTACCACTTCCAGCATATGCTTGCCCAGTATTTCTTATAAAATAATTAAGCTCACGTAGTTGATACAAATCTGTTCTCCCTAATAAATACTTTCAAAACTGCAGAATTATGTGATTGCCCATTTGGGAAAATCTTGACTCAGCACAGCTGAAGCTCTTTGTTCAGGTAGCACGATACAAACATACCAGCTAAACACCACCACAATAAAAACATACCAGCTAAACAACGCCAGAGCATTAAATGACCTAACAGAACTGCTTTCTAGTGCTATTTTTCAAAACGCCCTTGATCAAGTCATGATAAAGTTCCTGTACTGCTAGAGTTAGACTACACAACCCCACCATGAAGCACTAACCTGAGAGCAGCTGTTCATTCATCAGATTGAATCTCTCAAAAGACTACCAAGTTCTCCCCTTCTCACTCTTTCCTATAGTTTCCTAGATGACTTTACTGCCTCTAATTACATTGCATAATAGAGTAGCAGCTTTCCCTCTAATCAAGTTTTAGTGAGTTATGGCTGACACCATTTGGATCTAAAGGAGAAGAATAAATTCACTTGCTATATAGAGCACCCAATTTTATACTACCCTAATGTGATATTTCATGAAAATTCAGGGGCACCGTTTAAAAGGACAGACGGTTGGCTGGGAAACCTTTCCCCTTTGCTACCTCGTAGAAGCAAGAACTCAGCAAAAAGCTTCTTGCTTAATATTGCTAACCGGTTGACTCAAAATAAATAAATAAATAAAATCTGTCTATATATAGAAGTTTGAAAGGAAAACACACACACACGTATATATATATATATTAAAAAGTTCATTCAAAGCTTGAATCCAATAAAGAGAAAGAATGCAGGAAAAAGAGGGTGTTTCTTTTTAGCTCATGCTTTCCCCTGCTCTCCCTCACAAAGCACCTAACTCCTAACGGGAGCCCACCCCTCAGAGCACCTCCCTTTTGCAGAGTGCTGGGGCACTACTTAATTCTTGACAGCTGGGTCAGCCCAGGGGCTGGAAATCCCTGTGCTGGGGGCTGCAGCTGTGCGCTTCTCCCAGCCAGGGCAGCGTTAACTCTTTCCAGGCCAGCCTCTGGCCAGAATCCGTGCACGGATCCAATCACAAAGCAAGGTCGCGTCGTGCACGTATCTAAATGCTGGAGTTCTCTCCAACCGCTCTGTTGTAAAAGTATGTCAATGTATGTCACTGGGAATTTTCCTCACAGAAGGCCTGTCACAGTTTGGCGCCTGCAAAGTAAACACATTTTCTGAGAGCTTGGTTTAGGCTTTTTTGCTCTCAGCTGATATTCAGCTGAAATCCAGCCAAGCTGATTAATAAATTAGTTAGATATGCAATGTGTAAATCTCTGCACCACTCATATTCAGAGAAGAAAAGAAACTATTTCAATCCATAACACTCAGAGGAATTACTGACAAAGTGATATTGAGTCAAATGAGCAACCTAGGGGCTAAATTTGCCTAGATCTTTGCTCCATTAAACTCTTTGACTTTGCAGGGTTACATGTCAGTTAAGCAGTCCAGCCTATTTAGTACTATAAAGAGCGAAACAGGATTGTGAAACCAGCAGCTGAGCTGAGCTGTACCTTGCAGAGCCGTTTCATTTACTCATTGGTCAGGATACAACAGCAAGAGGAGGAATGCCTCACCCTACTCACATCTTTGTATGAGACTGGGCTGGCTCCAGCCACCCCAAAAATGTTTCTCTGCCATACACTGCATACCACATATACTATACACAGTCTCAGTCCAGGGGAATCCCAGTATATGTTCACTGTGCCAGGCTCTCTGGACCAGCAGTGGGCTGTATGACCTGCCAGAGGTGCAGAGACATAGCAGTCATTATCCATTATACGCATCATTACCTGTGCTGCAGGAGCTGCCCCGGGCCACTCGCCCACTCCTCCCTCCGGCTCACCCCTCGGGCTGAGCGGTGCAGCCACAGAACCCACTAGCAGCTGGGAGCATGAAGATGGGGTCCAGATTTTCCCTTTTACTGCATACAGGCAAAACTGCTGTATCGCTGTGCAGTGAGCGCAGCCTGGGATATAATCATATGGGTACGTCGTGCATATTTGTTAATACATACCTACATATTTATAATATAAATATACTGCATGAAAACTCAGCACCTATTAACTGAATTATGTATGTTTCAAGTCTCTCTATAACTTCCAATGATTTTTTAAAATTCCTTTGTCAGGTAAAAATTACAACAACAATTTTATTATGTAATGTGCAGCATCTTAAACATTATAACAAAGTAAATGAAAATTTTGAAGGTGTCAGAGCAGCAGAAACTTGTTAAGAATAATGACAAATAAAGATTCAACTGTTAAAATGGGAAAATACACAGCAAAATATTTGAAGATGCATCTATTTCAGAGAATAATAAGTAAGTTGGTTAGAAGGAACCTTCAAATCTAATTTCCACTATAGTTTCCACTAAAAAGACGATCACTAGAGCTCACCAACACTTGATCATATCACCAAATTTTTCCAAGACAGGTCTTCAAAACAGAGATTTTACAACATCTCTGGATACCCTATTCCAGTTTGTGTTGCTATCCTGCTGAAAAACATATCCATAAACTTTTTTTCATGACACAACATTGCCAAGGAGAAAAGCTTTTAGTGAATACACACGGCCTAGGATGAGAGAATATAGTCTTCTGCATGTTTACATACATTAACATAACATACATTATTAAGAAATTAACAAGTACAGAACATGATCCATGACGCTACCACTTGGAATTCCCATTCCAAATACACGAGGGCACTGCGGCAGGGTGGCTGCACAATGCCATCATGTGCAAAGGCTGATGTTTTAATGGCGGCTACTCACTGACAACACTATTGTCCAGATACAAAACAAAAAAGGTCAAAGTGATTCATCTTATTTATTTATTTATTTGCTTATAATTGATCAGATTGTGAGTGCTTGCCAAAACTGAGCATTTTTAAATTCCATTTTCTGCTTAAGAAATCTTAATCTGATTAAGCCTGAAACACTAACTCAAAAGCAGCGATTGTGTCCCTTGTTCTCTCCTCTACTCCATGTGCTACTCAGCAAAAAAATCATAAGTCTTAGTAGGACAAATTTTAGGAAGCAGTGTATCAGGTTGCAAGTCACGTGCAAATTCATCACAAGAAGAAGAAACAGAAGAAAGTAGGTAAAGAGAACATGAGTCCAAACTAAGAGTAGGGAATTCCCATTTAACAGTCTATGCAATCAGGCTCATTCGTTTAATTTTTAATGTAATCATTACGTGTTAGAAACATTCCAGTGAAGAATAAGATTCCCAGATTCTTTGGAAGAATAATCCTATAATAGCAAGTAGATACTTCTCAAAGCCCATGTTTTTCTAGATTCCCAAGGGCTACTTCTAAGAAAATGGGTGTAAACTGTCACTCAGTTACAGCCCTGAACTGTTTTTCATTCAACTTTGATAAAAATTCTAACAATATGATTCATACAGGTCAAAAAGAAATCAGGTGAGTGCACAACCATTGTTAGGCACTGCACACCAGAGGCAACTTAAGCAACTACAGTGTTTGTTGCACTTAAAAAACATTCCAGCTTCTACAAGGAACAAACATGTGCTTCGTTGTCCTGTACTGAAAAAATTACAACATGAATTTCATTTTTGAAAACTACTACTGTGTGCCTTAAAGGACCATACTCTATCTGATAATGGGTCTTCACTGCAGTTTGTGCGGTGCAGAGGAAGGAGGAACACAGAGGTGTGACTTACTTTTATCCAGGAGGAGCTGTGCTACCTGCGTGTGTCGCTTCTGTACCGTGTATGCTGGACACGAAGCTCATGAAAATGGCCTCCTGGGTCATCAAATACAGTCTATCAAGATTACTAGCATCCATTTCTTATTGCCATATTCATAAAGGCATCAACCTCTGACATAAAGTTTATTAGACATCTCATCAGTTTTATTCTATCTACAAGGCTATTCCAAGACTGCTCCCTCAGGTAGTAAAAGCCTCCTCAAATTTCCAACTTGTTTTAATTCATAGCAAACTTCATTCAGTTCTTCTGTCTCCCATGTCTCATGGTGTTTACTATCATGAAGTATCTATATAGTGTCATCACATCACCACCAAGGGGAGAGAATGGACTAAACTTGAGCCTAAGATACCCTTTCAAAATTATTCAAAGCTATATTCTTACTCATCATGCTGACTCCTGGTCCCTGTTGAAACACATGCACAACACACAGGTCTCAGTTTTTAAAGCTAACAGAGCTCAGCCTCATGGGCTGCCAGCTCCTTGTCTGCTTGCTTGCTTGCTTGTTGTCTTGCTTGCTCCTTGTCTGTGTACAAACTCTGAAATTTGAAGCTGCTGAGACCTTCATGGTAAAAATAATCCCAGGTACATAAATCCTTTCTGGAAGAGGTGATCTTACATTGGCAAAGGCAGCAATAAGACACTTTTCAGGAAATGTCCAATTAAACAAATATTTCATCAGGAGAAAGGTAAATCAACCAACAGCATCAATGAAAATCTTTGTTATTTAGAGACAAGCAGAGGTATTTCACTAACTGACAGCAGAAACCCTGCTATGCGGTACCTGCTTTAGAGCTGGGGAACCTGCCACTGGTTCATTAGTGGCTTTCCCTGCTGATTAATGGTAGTAAATTGGTGCAGATCAAATCAAAATAGCCAAACTATCTCACACTGTTCTAAAAATATCAAAGGTTAGCCCCTTCCCAGAGTCCCTACAGTTACACTGGTGTGTAAGCTCATGAAAAGAAATGCTCTGATGATTGCCACACTCAACAGGAGACAAAGCTCAGAGTACCAAGCTTTTATTCAGATATAAAGAGAAGGCTGTATTATCCAATAGTCAGCCATTTGCATGATGATGGAAAAATGAGAGAGACTCAGGGAAAGCAATTCAACAGCTTGCACTAGAAAATTGTTGTCTGCATCTAAGCTTCAGTTGCAGATTTATGCTTCAGGTGGATTGTGTTATATCTCTGAATCTCCTTCTCTTGGGAGGGGGTAAAAGTGGAATTGGATTTATATCCCCGTGTTTTCTGAACCAGACACTGGCTAATAATATAGGAGTCTAGGTATAGAATGACATTAAAGGCTGTGAGTATTTGATGTTAATCAATGGATTGCTGTCTCAGTGGGAGTTTGCCCATTTCTGCCTTAAGAGAGCTAAATTGCTACATCTAGCTATGCTGGGCGGTATTGAAACAAGCAGTCAATACTTTCTTCCAGAATCAATATATAAAAAAGTAACTCAATGCAAGAGACCTGAAAAATGTGCTAGGAGGAGGAAAGCAAGAAGCAGTCTGCTTCTTGTACTACACCTCATGCTGGTTAACCAGACAAAAACATACATACACCTGGTAAGAGGATACAGTATTTCAGAGAGCTTTCTTGACCCACAATTGTCTATGTAGACTGCTGAATAGTAAGACTGAAAATTAAAAGCAGAGCAGGCAAATATTCCCCCTTCCTTTGACACCCGATAAAGAAAGGCACTTAATCATTTGCTTAAGTCTATTCCCATTCAGCCAAGCTGTTAAGCATATGTTTAAGTGGTAAAAAGTCAATGGGATATAAGCATGTGTTTAACTGCTTTGCTGAAAGGGGCAGTTTGCTGCTCAGGGTGTGAAAGATGGGCCACGAAGCATTGCTTTCTGCACTGGTCTTTGTCCAATGCCAAATCCAGTTTTCATGGGGGACAGCTGAATCCCCTTCCATCCTTAAAAGCAAGGAATATTATAGATGGAATAATATATATAATAATATGGAATATCCTCAGGCAGTATGTCCTAGGAGAAAAGTGTTCTCTGGTGAGAAACCTAAATTTAATCTTCTAATGAACAAAATTTCTTTCTTCACTTTGGGGAGATAATCTAGACATTAACAAAAATCCATGAATAAATCCAGCCATGAATAAAATGATGAGGTAACGTTAGGAGAAGTATGTTGATTATGTAAAGATTTGGGAAGATTAGTGGTGTAAAACAACAAAAAAGACAACTTTCTACCCATTTGACACACACCTCTCTAAATTGAGAGTTGTATAGATAAACAAGCTACCTGGGTTCATTTTCATCTCAGTATACCAAAATGAGAACCCAGTATTTGACACAGATCAAGTTTCCACTGTCATCTTTGCATTACCAGATCTTGTAATATTTTAATTATAAAACATCATTCCTCGTATATCTTAGAAATGTGATCAGTAATACTTTCATACTTCTAGAGGTCTCTGTACAGAATCAATTTAAAAAAAATCCATGGCTACCTGAGAAACAAGTCTTCATCGTATGCCTCAGGGTATATAATTGATAATACTTACCCCAAATGGCACTTATTGCAGAAAAATGTAATCAGCCACCCAGCAATGAAAAATCATAATAGGACTTTCTTTTACATACCAGTGCAGACAGAAACATAACCTGGAAGGTCCCACTGGCCATTAAAAACTGTTCTTACTGTGGTGAGGTCATGTTAGGTCAGCATAGATGCATATATTACTGACTTTTATATTATAAGTAGACATTAACTTGAAATCAGATGGCTGAAACCCAAAGGAGATTCAAATATGACTGTACTTCATAAAGCTGGAAAGGAGAACGCAAGGAAGTAGTACACACAATTCCCCATCCAAGAGAAGCAGAGTGCAACTGGTCAGATACCAAGAAATACTAAAAGCAATGTCAGCGTGGAGATTAAAGGAGTCTAGCTTCCTCCTTCTAGAAGGGCGCTGAGAAAGACAAATACAGGCAGCCATTGAATTTAATGGCATTTTTCTTCTTTGCCTGAACATCACATGATCACTACCAAAAATTCTTATACAGTAATTTCTCAAATTTCAAAATGATATCCTAGCGCCACTAGGAAGGATTCAACTAATTTGGGTGAAAATATACCCAAACTCAGAAAATCCTCATACAAAATGATTATCATTCCAAGTACCACTAAATTAGACTAATGTTTAATAGAATTAAATTAATCACAGCTTTAAAATAGGTTAAAATATATCTATACAGTTTTTGCAGAATTGTGCCTTCATTTGAAAAAGGGCTTGGTCTAGCTAGGTATGAGTGGGAAATAGAGCTTAAGAGGAAAAAAGCTTAAGAGGAAAAGGTGAGATTAAAACAGAACAATGCATTGAAGAAAGAGAAAAGCCTGTAAAGTAAAAGCAAATAAAATATGGGGGAATTGATGTTTTCAAATGGGAACATTCTACAGTCTAAATCCAGGAGGACTTTCCCAGCTTGCTAGTGTAAGCACAGGGTATTAAGCAAGCTATATCGCACTTAGGTTGTAGTGCACCTGTAACCACACTCTTTTTGGAACCACCTACACTTTGAGTACCTAATAGCAATTAGAAACTTTCAAAAAATCAAAAGCAATGGAAGTATATGGATTATATACTTCCATTATACATATACATATATATGGAATATATGGATTTTGCCATTTTATAATGCCCCAGTTAGTTTCATTTTCTTGAAAAAGGGAACACAGACTTATATCCTAATTCACCTAAAAATTCAAGCAACTATTTAATTAATTAAAATTCATGTCACTCAATTAAGGAGTAAGTTTAGAAATCAGCAGACCATTTTTACATTTTTATAGGTTTTTAAAAATATCACAAATACTAACGATAGGCTTTTTTTTTTTTTTTTTTAACTTAAACATTTTGTTTTGTTTTGTAACTGCAAGAAGCCTGCATTCCCTTTTGATGGTAAGAATAAAATAGAAAAATAGTGGTCCCTAAATGGGCAGCACAACTAAACTTTAAAAATGTAATTTTTTGCAAAGAAAAAGCCAGGAGACCAGCTTAAAAATATTGACAGTACATCAGTACTATACAATTTGCAGTAGGGTTAGTTTATTCATATCCCCAAGACCTAAATACATCTCTTTCTGCACTCAGGCCAGTGATCCCTTACACATTTTGATTATAGTGTTTATCTATCCCAGTCTCCCCCTTTCAGGGTAGAAAACATGTTATCTATACAATGAAAGCACAGAAAACAGCACTGGAAAGGACCTTGAGAAAACAAGCTATACTCATGCAATACCTGACAAATACATCTAACTTCTTCCAAGGCATCAATCTAATTCATTGACACAAAGCCTCTAGCATGAGCAGATGTCTGCATTACGTATGTAATATAATGTAAGCTGTTTACATTAGTGGTTTGGTTCAGAGCAGTAGTACAGTTTTCAAGTCAGTATCATGTTATTTCAGTCCACAGAGCATTTTTGGTGCTCATAAGTTAGAATCCATTTGGAGGAAACTAAACCAAAGATCTGCTACAGGTGCACATCAAATATGCCCCAACACCTAAGGGGAATGAACAGGCTAGAACCAATGATTAGTTCTTCGTGCGGTTTCAAACCTCCTGGATGGTGGGGATGTTCACTCTAGGGTACCAGACTAAATTTAGTCTAAAGAAAAACAGGAAAGTTCATTAGTGCAGACGTAAAGGCATTAGTACCAACTGTTTAGATCTACTACTAAGCTCCTATTGCACCTAATTACCTAACGTAGTTATAATCTGAAACACTTTTGCTTTAATTTAGGCCTATTATTTCTCCTTCTAGACAGTGAAACAAATGATTCTCTGAAAACCAGATTGTTTCCTTTCTCTTTTAAGAAAACATTTACATACCAGAAGACTGTATCCATGGCTTCATTCAGTCTTCTGCAGACATCACAACCCGATAATCCACTCTTTCCTCAAGACTTTTCTCCCTGCTTTCACCTGGAGCTCCACAACTTCCTAGAGGTGTGGTGCTAAGTGGGACAGAGTGCCAAGCAGAAAGATGGTGGCACCCGAGTGGTCTCTGGATGCCATACTGCTACAACAGCAAGGACAGTTTCAAGGTAAGAATTTTGATTTCCTACTTGATGGTAGGGAAATTCTGATCTGTAAAAGGAACCCATCAACCCAAGGATTATTTCATACATGTTACTGAAGATGCTCCTCTTAACACATTCCAGTACAAGACGTGCATTTTTCTAGTGTAGGAAACAAACATAATGCTGATTCGTATTCACTTGAGATCTATAAGAAGATATGGTTCCTTTTCTACAAAATTGCCACCCTACACAATTGTTCTATAGTGCAGCTACTCTGTACAGCTGATAATTGCTGTCTAAATGCATAGGATGGCAGAGTTGCCTATGAAGTTCACCAGTACAAATCCAGTGCAATCTGGATTTTCCATTTATGAGAATTTTGGCTTAAATTTCCTACAATAATTTGTTAGCTCTTCAATTCATAGGAAATACCATACTTCAACTTCAGAAACACAACAAACTTCAGAAAAACACTTGTGTTGATAAACTCAATACATTTCATTCTTATTTTGACTTGATAATATTATACATATCATAGTCTATACATAAATGATTGAAATACTAATTTCAAAGTGACATGTGCTTTTTAAAAAGTCTAAAAGATAGCTTTTTAGCAGTGTGCTTACCACCTTTAAAGAAATGTCATCAAAATTGACGTGCTTCAGCAAAATGTAAAATGAACTGACATTTTCTTATATAAAAACATTTAATGTCAAATAATTTTTGACCTGCTACTCTCTGTGTGATATCAAGGATCATTTTGTTCTGGGTATTTGAGAAAATACTATGCAGAAAAACCTCAAAGGTTGGTAACCATGAGGAGCTGACTTCTCTGTAAAATGTGGAGGATAGTATCTCCAGCTGAGATAGGACTATATTTCACATAAACAGATTAGGGAGTTTAAAGACAGTTAAATCTGACCAGTTATTACATATTGTGATAATATGCTACAAATAATCAGTGTATGAAAACCAGAAAATGTCAATGAAACAGTTCTGCACTGCAGATGGTTTTGATACAAATGTACTTTTTCACAAAGTTCAAGAATATCTCATAACACAAGGTGTTATTTAATAATGTGAGTAAAAACATAATTGCAATGCATGGAAACAATGGATTATTTTTTTTTTTTCCCTAAAGCTGGTGATCTGTATTTCTTTTTTCTTAGAAAATGTTGAGAATACTTGTTTTCACTCAGATTACAGACAATTCAAAAATCTCAGTAAATGCTGTAACGGCGGGTCCTGGATGTTTCTCCAAGAACTGCAAATGGACAGTGCTCCCCACATGAAGCAGAAAGCTGGTGGCACCTGAGTGGTGTCTGGATGCCATATTGCTCCAACAGCAATGATGATTCCAAGCTAAGAATGTCTGAATCTTAATGGTAGGGAAATTCTGCTCTGTAAAATGAGCCCATCTCTGCTAATCATTCTCTCTCATTCAACAGAGTAATAGAATATTAAAACACTGTGAGCATAATTCATTCATCTGCTGTCCTCCAGCATGATACAAACATCACTGATTTAATAACTGTAAATAACTAGATAAGCATCCTTCTGTTTCATACATGAATAAAAACATAACAGAATGACTTAATTTCTTGTGATTTCTACCCTTTGATAATTTAACCTGCACTTTTTTAAAACAATGATTAAAAGTGACATGTTCAGTAATTAATATTTATATACAGCTAGCAGAGGGATAGTTACCATGGTCCACAGTTGCTGGACTTTGCACTAAGGCAGCGAGGAGGGCTCACACATTCTGTTCTGAAGCTGGAGCAACCACCCTGAACACACAGGAAAGACTGAAATTACACTGAATTACTTTCTATGCGCTTGTTTCACACTCTCAGTCATACACAGTGATTCAATACCTAGAGTAATCTTCTCTCTTTTTAAACTCTCTATTCGCTTTCCATTTTGACTAACTACTTCTCAAAAATCAAACTGAGCCCTAAGCCATGGATCTCACTTGAGATTTGCTTGTACTATCCTCTGTACTGCTTGCTGGTTATGTATCTTCCCTCCATATATTTTTATTTATTTATTTTACATGTGACAGCTGGGTCTGTCTGCTTTGCTCTATGCCATGCCTAGCACCTCCAGGCCCCACTATCAGCAACAGTGAAAATCTTTTAATGAATCTGTAGCTCCAGCACAATTTTGAAAGGCAAAACTACTGCTGTGTGTTAAGAGAAGAAATAGAGCAAAATGGTACTACTTTGGTATTCACCCTTGTCTGTTTCTTAGAAACAGAAATTAACTATGAGTTCATGTGCACTCCGGTTGACAAGGGGTCTGCTCCTCAGTTATGTTAAAAATGCTTTGACTGCATAAATGGTTTTAAAACAGATATAAACCATTCCTTGAAAATACACCTTCTATGGGGAGCCCTTATCCTGCGCCACTGCATAGAATCACAAAGCCTATGGGGTTTTACAGAAGCATTGCTTCCAGAGCCCAAATATAGACAAAACAGGGGACTCGAGCAGCTTCAGCCTGTGGTCCGTGCATTATTACAGAGGATCTGCTAAAGAAACATAAAGAAAAAATGCATTTTCTCAAGCTTCAGCCCTCAGCACACAGGTCATACCTCCACTGGAAAAATCCCACAAAGTGGAAGATATCAAAAACATTGCAAAATCAGTCTCTACTTCCATATTTGGTCAGGGATAATAGAAAGTATATTCATGTACAGAAAGCACAAGACTCTGTGTCAGAATATAGGTGTTTTAAAGCCCTGTCTATTCTCCTGCACTGTTAGCTTTATTAATTGAGTCTCAGGTGCTGGAGTATGAACACAAAATCTGGATTATGTTAGAGTGTGCTCTAACAAATAAAGAGGGCCATCTGTAAAAACGGGTGATTAAAAATATCTGCTTAGAAATATCCATCTGAAAGATGATTACAGATTTGTAACTTTTCTCTGACAGTTGAATGTGGCAGCTTATGAAATACATATGCTTTCCCTCTTCCAAATTCCTCCCAGTAAGTAGAGGAGGTCATCTGCCTTTATTGCTAGTATTTGATCTACAGCAATTCACTGTCCTTTAGCAGCATGAAAAGCCTCTAATCAACTGGTAGTGTGGACCCCAGCTGGAAAATGCTGTACACAGTAGTGAGGTTGTTACCTGTTCAGAATGAAAATGTACCGCTAGACTTGCTTAAAGCTACAGGTAGCAAATCGCTGCTCCTAGCAGGTTAGTCAGTTTGGACTGGACCTTTGCAGCTCTTGCAAGGTGTCAATGTTTGCAAGAAAATGACTAAAATGACTAAGGATTTGCATGCCCATTTTTTCCTCTGTTCTTACTCTTTTGAATAATTTATGAAAAGAAAAAATACACAATTCTGAACAGCACTCCATTTACCTGACGAAGAAATGAGTTGACAATATAAAACATGGAAACATTGTGTGTGCGTGTCATTTTAGCCCAACAGTTGCTAGCAGGCTCCCACAAGCATCTCTTCTCAGGCATAAATCAGTCACTAGGAAATACACAGACATGACTTTACCAGTAAGGACTCAAGACAAACCCTCTACAGCTGTATGACAATACAGTTGCTGGAAGATGTCTTCATAAATGCACTCAGCAGATCTATCAGATGGAATACTTCACACACTAATTCCTCAAGGCATTGTACGGAAGAATTAATCAACTGTATGAACAAAGACACAGACAGCAACTAAAAAGAAGGCGTGTAGATGCAGTTCTTATATTTTGGTGGATTTTAGCAACTTCAGTGAATGGTGCCAGATAACAGAGGCTGCCTCAATAAATGCACTCAGGAAACCTGTGAAGGTAAGTCACACTGAGTGTAAGATTCTACAGCAGTCAGCTGGGACCAGCCCTGTAGTCAGAAGTCAGGGATATGCTCCAATATAGCTGATAAAGAAAAACAAAACAAAACAAGAATAACCAACCCTCTTCCCCACCAAACTGAAAACTAAACAAAACAAAAAGCCAGCTGTGATTAGACCACGAGCAACCATGCTGGTGAAAAAGCAAAGAAGAAAGGGGACAGGTTTCCCCTTAGTGACATTCATTCAGATGTGAGGGCTTTGGGGTCCGGCACGGCAGGCCCAAGACTTCTGGCCTTGCTCATGTATAATGAGGAACTGCTGAAACACAGAGGAGAAAGCTAGTTGTCCACACCATGTACTGGGACTACTCTACATACACACTGAAATGTGATTATTCCTGCCCGTGAAACAGAAGGTAGAGTGTAAATTCTATGAAGTCCTACTAAAATGCCTTGGTCAAGAAGAGTAACAGAAATTTACACGTGGAGACCAAATACCTGGATATCTAATGCTTTCTTTTCTGCAAAGAATGAGGGAAGGAAGCAGATGTGATAGGGCAACCCATGCTTTCAGCAATCTCCTTATCCCTGGTGCCTGCACCCTGACCCTTCTCCCGGGTGGTGCTGCTGCTGTACCAGGGCTCTCCAGGAGCTCACCGCTGTGCTGCCTCCTAAGCTCAGCTGTGTTTGTTAGTAACTGTGAAACTTTTTGCTCTGGGAGACTGTCAGTGCTTTATTAAAATGATTCAAAATGAGCTTCCTTATAAGCAAAGCATTTCTCTTGAGGTCCCTTCCAACCCCTACAATTCTGTGATTCTGTGTGATTATTTATTCCTTCAGCCAAAGTACTTAGAGCAAAAGGATAAAACAACACGCAGAACTGTAAATATGTTTTCCTTTATGAAATGCTTGATCTTTCAAGCATTGTTATCCTCTTTTCATTACAGTAACTCCCATCTATGGCTAGGAGAAACATATGGTATATTGTGTGAGCCCAAGAAACCCTGTCAGCAGTCATGGACATTTCCAGGGCAGTGCTGGGAAACTGCTCAGCCCCCTTTCTCCCTTTTCATCACCAGGGCAGGGCTGGGAACTGTAAAATTTTTCTAGAAAGTTGGAACTAGGATAGCAGTACTCCACCCTGTTAATAGTTTTCCCATCGTTTCCCTCAGGACACAAGGTATTTTCTAGATTATCTTTCCTTTTACTGCACGTGGGGGAGGAGGGAGGTTTTCCCAATAATCTTCACTGCTTTTAACTCTTTGCAGAGAGGACATTGTTAGAGAAGTAAACTGAGGTTCAATATGTATATTTATACAATATATACTCTCTAATTATTATTGCCCATTCTTTTTTCTCTTCCTGTCCATACATTCCCTAACTTCTATAATTAGTCAGAGGAACCCTGTCAAGCAGAGGACAAGTAGAGATACTGATGAAAATCTGTTTGATTTAAAAGCACATTACACAAATGCCTAGCAAGGAAGTTATTCCCTACTCCCCCACCCCCCTTTTTTTTTCTCTCCATAATGATCCATAAATTCTTGTTTGTCTTTAGGAGTCAGCTGTACCCTAAGAAAGACTGACATACCACGTATTTTTAAATAACTACTATAATAATCAATTTCATGGGTTCTCCAAGGTTGAGAGCAAATTAACCAATCAACCTCCACTTTAATCAACTCTTAGGTGATTAGGGTAAGTGATTTGCAAGGCAGCACGAACAACACATACCAGCTTGCTGAGTTTCTGCTGACTCAAGAAGCCTTCTGTGTTTGCATAATAGATCTAATAAAGACCAAGAACTACAGCTGTGGAAAGCTGCCTGATATGAAATATTCTGTGAAGGCTGTTATGATGATAATCTTTCTACTGCTCTCAAATGCATAACTCAAGTTGGATATATGTTTTGTTTGCACACATGCCCAATTACTGGCTAGTACCTCCCAGAGTGCAGCTTTTCAGAGCAATAATAAAAACCATAGGCTGCCTCTATTTAATGTTAGATGCCTAATATGACTAATCAAACAGTCCTGTTCCATGCCATTGTGCTTCTTCCTCAGATAATGCTTTTTGACTATCTTAAGTGCCCTCCTGAGGGAAAACAAAACAAAACAAAATCCACAGAATTTCTGAATGTGAAGAGTTCCTCAGGATCCTGTCCTTATCTCGTGGCTTAGGGACATGCAAGATGCCTGCTGATGCTGGAGTTAGTAAGTGGTTTAAATATGTGTGGCATATTTTCCTGGGAACTTAAGTGCAAATGTATCCCATGTTACAAATTGTTCTCTCCAAATGTGAGATGGGAGTCAGGGTAAAATTGTGTCTGAATCCTGACCATTTAAGAGGATTAACTCCAGAATACAGGGCAAGTTATCCAGAAGTCTTTAAGATGCTGAACACACCTGTAGGCTCAGGTGTTCCCCCAAGAAAGATGCAGATGTTCAGTGTTTCTGAGGATTTGTCCTAATAATATTAATAGCAACAGCAATTGTTAGGGAACTTTCTCCAGAGAGAACATGTGCAGAAAAATCAAATAATTATACAATTGAATCAAGGTAGTTTAAATAAGAGAAACTACTTAAAACTATGCAGTGCCTCAGATACACATACTGAGCTCCAGGGACAGTCAGGCTCTGCAGTTTAAGAAACGCAACTGCTCCTTTTGCCAAAGCTATCTTTTCCCTCCTGCATAACAGTCATACCTCCAGCCCCACTGAATCTCAGCAGCATTTTCTGGTTTCTTTTCACATCAGATACATCCTCACAGTCCTGATCTGGTATAAATCGACAACTAAGCACCAGGTAGTCAGCTCACCAGCCCACCTGAGGATGTGGGAATCAGCTACTTCCAAAGGTTTCTCCTGCTCCAGGTTTCAGGGAGAACAACAGCTGGACAATGTGAGCTGTTGGTCTCAGCACAGGGAATTGCTGTAGCTTCTGTAGCTAGACAAGAAACTTCAAGACTCCAAAGACAACTAAATCCTCAATGAGAAGAAACTGCATTGGGTGCTACGGAGGTGGCTTTATCAGGGCCTCTCTCCCACAGCTGACACAGAAGACCTGCTGGAAGTTACTGCAGCTTTATTATTATTATTATGGCTGTTCACCAACCAATAATAATCCAACACCCTGTTCAGCTGTGCACACAAAATATGCACGTATACCACAGTAGAAAAGCAACACAAAACAAAAGGAAATGTTTTGTTTTGTTTTGTTTTCACAGACTGCTTTGGGCAGAAAATAATTTGGTTTCTCTCCCAGCATCCTCTGATGAAAACAGGAAAGCAAAAAACCTGACATACGGCCCTTCTGCTTACAATACCTCCTGTGAGAGCTTTCCTAAGCACCTTATTTTAATGGGTGCTGCTCATGAATGGATATTTTTGTAGGGCTATACAGTTAGTCAGTAAAATTTCTGAAACTGCAAATATTAATAAAGATAAGGAAAATGAAGCCTTCAGAGGATTTCTGTGAGACAACATAGGTTAAGCAAATAACTTTCCTTCCCCATTATTAAAATCCCAAGTAGCCAAATGAGGCTAGATCATCTGGCGGTGTGGCTACAGTCCAGTCACTGGAGTTTGAAGTAAGGCGCCAACGTTTTCTTGCTGTATGATTGTTGTATAGGGTTGATGTAGCTTTAATGCACCCTTACATGAGTTTTAAATTACCTCAGGCATTTACCAGTAGTAGTTTAGTTCAGTACTAAAGTTTAAAACTAGCTCAGGTTGATTTAACGCTATTCTGCAATCACAGCAGTAACAATTTTGTGAGAAGGGTTTGGAGGAAACTAATTGCCGTAAGATATAACCAGATTTGTCCACTGGAATGATTGGAACACTGTTGCTGAGACAAAGACAGGTTTTAGATTCTTTACCATTTTTTTCTTTCTTCATGCACAGACTAATGATCATAGCTGCTCAGTGAAACCCTAGTCAAATAACATCTTTCTTATCCACTTCTATGTATTATTCATTCAGATACCATTAACAACCCTTCACTTAATATGAAAAACTAAAACTGCACATCTGCAAAGATATCCTCAAATGTGCCTGATTTTAAGCATTTTTTCTTAATGTACATAGAAGTCACATATGAGTTTAAGCAGTTTTTAATCAAACTCAGTTCTTAAACACAGTCAAAAAATTCAGCAAAATAAATCTATTCAAAACACACACACACAACTAACTGATCTTCAAACCTGGTGACCTTGGATTTTCTTGGGATGAATATTACTCCATAAAAAGTGAAATACAGCATAAATCTCTATGAAATTATCAACTGAAAAGCATGTGCCTTTTAAAATGGTAAACCAAATGAAGACATTGCCTAAATGTAACTCTTATCTTATTTTACATGTATTTGTTTACAGATTTTCATGTATTTATGTTCGGAATGTCTGTTCTCAGCCTTAATCAGATCAACATGCTTGTAAATGTGTATTTTTTTTTTTTTTCATAAACTTGTGTGGGCCACTAATCTCAACAGCCCTAATAAAAAGAACTGTGTGGCAATTAACTCTAACCCACCCATATATGTAAGCACTCTTACATACTGGGAGCAAATTATCAGGGTAAATCAGTTATAATAACAACATCTAGAGTACAGTGAATATCGGGTTACATTTACATGCATTCCAGCATACTTTAGGAAATTAAAGGAAACATATCCAAAGAAAACTAATTACTGTTTATTTCTGTTACATAATACCTTCATGTTTTTCAAATCTTTTCTCATTTTATCGCATAAGACATTTTAAAAACAAGCTGTGAAATAAGAAATACTAAGTGGCAAATCTCTTAAGTGACTTTATTTTCAGGAACTTGAAAAAAAAGTCACTTGTAATGTTACTTCATCTGAATTTTGTGGAAAACCATGACTTTCTATCAGTGTTTTCAAAGAGAAAAATAGATACTGGGGCAGTCTAAAAGTATCTGGTGCAATAAAATGGCATCTGTTCATAGAGTCTTCAGGCCCTCACCACTGCTCCTGTGAGCATGCTGTTGCATTTTTATGCTGCCTCTTGAGTACTCTGCTACTTGTCATGAGAACAGAAGAGTAATGTACTCCCCTTGTGCAACCTGCCGCTCTCAGGTAAGAGAGGACATAGCAGGAGGACACGTGGCCAGGACACTCAGGATCAACCACAGCACCCCAGCTCCCATCCCGCCCTCTTGAGGAGCAAGCCCGCTGTCAGCCCTGGCCAGGATCACCAGTGGTGCAAAACAGGAGCAGACTGGGATACAGTAGGACGATTGTCACAGGAGCAATGCTCAGGGAACCTGGGAGCAAGCCAGAGGAAAGGAAGGGCCTACATATCAGCACAAGAAATGACTCATCAGCACAGTAATCACCCACAGGGCTCTCAGGGTTAATCAATTAATACTCCATGTAAATCACATGTGAACCTGTCACCTATTTGCCAGCACTGTGCTCTGAGCAGTCTGTTTGATACTGGATTATTTTAACATTCCCGGGAGCCCCGTGATCCCAGAAGGGCACAGCGTGGCTGCACAGCTCCGAGCCATGCTTGAGCTCAGGAGCGATGAAGGAGCGTGATGCAGGCGCCTCGCTGCAGCCTCGTCTCGCCAGGCCTCCGGCCCCACAGCCTCCCTGACGCAGGCCCAGCATTGCTCATTCATTTCAGCTCTGCTAACAGTGGCACATATTAAAGCTTTGGATTTCAATATAACCACCCTGCTCACCTAAAAGAAAGCCAGTGTCTTTTAAAATACTTTCCAAAACCAATAAATAAAAATGATGACAGTTTAGTTACTTATGTACTGCGTTTTGAATTAAAACAGTGTTTATATGACTTTATTAACGCACTTCATTCGCACTCATATTCCTACTTATTTCACTTACTTAATTCCTACTCATAAACTATTTCATCATTATTTGAAACTTTTCTGATTCCTGAGAATGAATGAAAACAACAAAAAAGTACTTTATGAATATAAATGCATGAACTTTTCAAGTTCAAGTCAGTACGGCTTCTCCACAGATGACAATGGTATCTAGGATTTTGGACAGTTTCACATACAAGGTTTACCTCGGACCATTATAGATGTGACTCTACCTCATGAAATACGTGTATCTTTACCGAATCAGTCTCACTCTGCTGCAACGTTTCTTTACTCTCACAAAGGCCCAGAGATGATGCTAACCAACTTCAGTGCAAGAACTTAAGGTAACTCTTTTCCAAGTGAAAATTACGGGGTTTTGGAAAATCAGGCTCTCAGAATAGCAGATATTTTGTTTCAGATATCTTGTATGAATATTAGTTCAAAAGTCTAATCTTCTCACTTGATCTACAACAGTGCTTCCTTTCCTCTGCTGGAACATTCTTGCTGCGATGCATTGCAGCACTGTGATGGCCACAGCAGGTCACTGCCTTCCTTCAGTGAGGCAAAATGGCATGAGACATGCCAAGTTTGGAGGAGGGCATATGAACGTCTGTATTTCTCATAAGGCACTATTGGGGACGCTATAGGATTTTAGCCAGAATATTTTGGTTCTAAATTTTGCATTAATATCTGTGTAATGTACTTGAGAGATTTAAACAAGTTTCTTTCTTTTCTATTTTGGTCAAAATTAAAGTCTCCATTCCTGAATATTTCTAACTCTGTTTCTACTAGATCTGCTTTGGGTATAAAGTTGCTCTCTCCAGGTACTAAGTCAGTCACCATGTTCTGAAGATGATTTAGTTTGGCTAGATTGTAAATTGGTTGGGTAGGTTCAGAGAACACACAAGCACTCTGATTCATATTCAAGTCACTTCTACCTTGAGTGCAGAACTGTCAGGATCCCTAACCTGGCTGTTCCTGCCAGGCTGAGAAATGCCATAAAGAAAACATGAAGAATTTCCCCAAACAGTCATGATGCTTCTGCTTACCAGATCACACTGTGCCCACTAGGAGTGTTTCCACTTGCCTGTAAATAAGAATGCTATGAACTCCGTCACAGTAAGCTAGGGCAATTTCAATCAGTTACTAAATCTGCGTATTTGAGATTAGTAGGAAATAGTTTGCTTCTATTTGCGAGTTTTCTACAAAACTGCCCAGGAGTAGCTCCTACTTGTGGACTGGAAGAGGAGCCACGCAGATCATCTACCAAGTTTGTCTTAAATCTGTATACCAAACTCTATTACTACCTCAAGAAAGCTAAAACAAAGAGAGAAAATATTTACTCCCCATCTTTGTTAAACAACATTTTCCTTTGTATTCTTCATTATATTTCTGTTAAGAAATGGTTGCTGACAGAGACAGTTGATCTTAACATTTTTTTGAACTACTTTCAGCATAAGATACTGAAAATAGGAAATAATGTTCCTAGTAAAGAGTCGTGATAGCAGAGTTGAATTCTTGTAGATAACAGGCAGAGCATGATAACTTATTCTGCGTACAAACCTGCCACTAACTGCAAATTACCTTCTCTAGGAACAACATTAACAGAGCACACAGGCCAAGGCTCCACAAACTGCAAATTTGGCTTTTGTTCTCTGAACAGGAACTTTACTCATGTTGAGGATGACTGGGCCCCATCTTCTGCCCTGAAGAAATGTAGTCACCAGAGTTTGAAATTTCTGTTTGTTTTCAGTGTTTGCTCAATATGTAAAGGTAAGCATGTGTCTGGTCTCCTACCGGCTCTAGACCTATTTTATTTGCCCCAAGAGGACAACATTCACTCCTTTTAAAGTAATTACATAAATTGTTTTATGTAAAATGCTTTTAATTGCATAAGTCCTTTCTAATAACGGCATACATAAAAGAAACTAGCCAGACAGCTTTTCCTCAGACTTAGGGAATTAAGATCAAACTTCACCTTTAACTCCAGCCTTTCATGCTTAGACTTCAAAACATGGCCAAGAAACTATACATCTGGCAGCACAGCTCTTACTGTATTAATCTGTTCCAATCCAGTGTGAGGCCTGAGTTAACGAATCACTGATGCTGGACATCATCCTCAGGGAAGTTTTGACTTCATCGTGCTGTTTTTTAAAATGATGACATGTTGCTGCAGAACTAAGACACCTGCTCTGGCTCAAAGGCATGTCTTTCACATGATTCAACTAATAGTGTCATATGAAAAGGAATTTATCACTGAATTTTGCACAGAGTAAAGTCACCATCTATATAGTTCAAGACTGGCCTGATCCTTAAGCTGCTACAGTACATTATCGTGCAGTGCTGTGCCAAATAAGCTGAACTGGCTCTTGGGTTACTAGCATGGCAGTCTAGTTAAGTATAATGTCCCGATCTACTTTCTACTTTTTTTTTTTTTTTTTTTTTTTCCTGAAGTAATATACCAGACAAAATAATTTTGGTAGAAATTTACTGTGGTCAAATTACTACTGCTTCTATTAGCTAAGTTAAACCCAGTCATTTATACACAGCAGGTATGTGAGTATCCCTCCTGAGTCCTTGAAAACTAATACAATAGGAAAAACATCATCAGTGCAGTATTTTCCCAGCAGCGATGCCACTGGTATATCTAGCACCATGCACCCAACATGCAGCGATTGGTCTGATCTACTCAGGCAGCCTTACAAAGCTCTTTTTTCACACCTGGACCACACAGCTTTTTCCTAGTGAGAAGTACAGCCTAGATCCTAGGGATACAGCCTAGATCCTAGGGAGAGGACTGAGCTCAGAAACGCTGATGAGATTCCACATTTATCTTCCTCCTGAAGAGGTGGCTTCTCTAGCCTCATCCTTTCATACTGTCTCTGCCTTTTCAGTCCTTTCACACTATTTGCACTCAGCCAAGGCACTCAAAGACAATGATCTCATTTTTGTCCTCCTCCTGAGACCTGGATGTCAGGGAGTTGTGTGCTTTGTCACACACAGCAGGGCTGCTCTCAGACCCTCGCTCAAGCGCTGCGATCTGTGTGCTGCGAGGGAGCGTGCCCTGCTTTGCCTGGCAGCCGACCTGCTGCTACCGACTGGGCAGCCACCAGCCGGGTAAGCCCACTGCCTGGATTGAAAACAGCAAGCCAGCCCAAAGAAAAGAGTCCATCTGTTATCCTCGTGGGGAACAAGGACGGTTTTAATCCATGGGACTCAGCCTTTACCCTCTATTCTCTCGTACAATCCCTTTTGTGTTTTTCACAACAGAATACAGGGTAGGACTCAATGCAAGCAGATTTCTAGATAATGACACCAATTCAAACATATTTTATTAGAATTCCAGCAGGTATTTGCTTGGTGGCTCTGTGAGGCCAAAGTGGAAAGATGTTATGATTTAAAGTCTTTTAAGGGGAGAGGAAAAGTGTCAGGAAGACATACCACCTTTGCATGAGAGCAAACAACACACACAAGTACTTAAAAAACTGCTGCCGTGACAGCTCCATATCAGCCTCCATTGAAATCAATGCTTCCTGCGCCAGTCCCTCCCTGCTAGAGACACTCAGGCCTCTTATCCTTTCCTTGCCAGACACTTCAAGATCTCACAGACCACTATTATAGCCACTGAACAAGGACAGACGATTAGCTACTTTTTGTCACTAATCCTATGGTTGTCTTCTCATCACTGTTTTCAGTCTTCATTAAAGTTTATAAATAGAAAATTAAAGAGAAATGTCCAAATTCCCTCAGTGAAATTAACTGAAAAAATAAAAGACCTATGATGCAAGAACCATGGTCTGGTGCTGGACAGATGGTTATTAAAAAAGTCAGGCCAGCCAGGCTTATCAGGCCTTCAGTCCTAGACAGGATTGAAAGCATCAACATGTCAGCTCCTGAGAACAACTGCCTGGAGAGGACCTGACAAGGGCTGGGAGCTATAAATAAAAGATATAAACCACCATATAGAACAAAATAGGTACCATTTTACAGATTCTATTACCTCTCTCCTAAATTTATTACAAGAAAACAATTCCCACTTTCTATTACTGAATGCTTTCCCTGAATATTTTCTGTACTTTTGCACATTCATGATGTTTTTGCTGGCATTCTAAGCTGCACAGTAACAAAAACATTTAATATGAATAAATAATATAAATGTAGCATACTAATTAAAACATTTATTCTAAATGACTTCTCCAAATCTAACCATTCCTGCTGTCATTTGCCTTCACCTTCTTATCAGTATGGAAAGACATGCATGAGAATATGAGCCATACCTTAACTACAGGTGTAAATTATGTCTCTAACTTACTGCCATAGAACTGAAGTCCCACCTAGTAAAGGAGACGACAGCTACACAGACATTCAAAGTTCTGGTGAGTAAGTCTTCCCGACGACCTCATATGACTGGTCTTTGTGTTAGTGGGATGATCTCGTGGTGCTAATCTTAAACAGGTAGGGATTTTGTTTCAGCGATGAGTCTATAAACAATAAATAAAGCAATACAGCTATCCAGCTTCACTTAAAACCTCTTAAAACTTATTCACCCCGTTGCTATGATAGGACAATTGTTTCAGAACAGTCCTGCTAATGTCTAAAACATGTGATGTCCATTTATATATATATATGTGTTATCGTTAGTCTTTTTTTCTTTTCTGCTTTTTACTTGTAGCAGAAAGTGATGATTTTGTTAGGGTTAAAAAAGAAAGACTTTTTTTTTTCTTCTTCTTCTTTTATAGTGTAGAATTTCTGTGTTCATCCCAGTAAACATTTTCTATTACATCTTGAAATCAACTTTCTTGTTTAAGAGACCAATGTACTCACCATTCTGAAAGAGCTCTTGAACTTACTGCAATGCTCTCGATGCTAGCCCATATGAATTATTTCACCAGACACACCCTCAGATCACACCTTTTCCTCAACTGGTGACTCATAGTTCTACTGTGATTGACTAAAACACCCAGAATTTTTCCTTCCCCCACTGTTTCCAGTTGCATAGCTTCCAAATTATATTACAAATTCTTGCTTTACAATTGGAACACTAAATTAAACCCCACTGCTGTTGATACAGACCAGCATCCATCTCTTTTGGGACATTCTTACCCCTCTGCTTGTAGGTGACGCCTCCTTTATCCACTCCTCATCGACTGTCTTTAAGTAATGTCTATTTTTGCTACCCAGATCATTAATGAAAATATTAATGAAGATCAGTCCTAAGAGTGGTCTCAGAGGAGTTACCTGCCTGCAGTCTCACACCCCCTTTCAGCACAACCCTCTGCCAGTTCCTTTTAGCCAGTGCCTCACCCACTTTACAGTCCTTGTACTAATCCCCATCTTGCCTGTCTTTGCCAATAATTTCCCATGTGGCATTGTATCAAATGCTTTACTAAAGGCCGGAAAGATTAGAACTACCACATTTCCTTTGGCTTCAAACAAGCTATTAGAGAAATGTAGGAACCAATGGTTCTGTTTAGATAAAAATCTCAGAAAGAAAAAGGTACTGTACTGGAGGGAATAGCGGGGAAGGAAACATGTTAGGGAGAAAGAAAAGGTAGGATGCCAGGATGCTTTGGGCCTTCCAACTAAAACAGGTGTCATTTAGCACCTCTATGAGTGAGTTGGAAGAAGAACACAGGAAAGCATTGGCTTCTAAATATATATATATATATTTTAGGATAGTAAGAATGAAGAGGATTATTAGAAGTAAAAGATATTAGGTAAGAGACATTCCTCATGAACAGTCCTAAGCAATTATGCTTCTGAGTATGATGACAGAAGAGACTTGACCCACTTGTGTTCCAAGCAGCCAGCACTGGCCTTTTGTGGATCACTAACTGTGATGAAATAATTTTGCATCTGTGATTATAATACAAAGTAAGTTAACTGAGGTGTATCCTGTCTCCTCAACTCCCAAGCCTTCCACATGCATCCAACAATTCTGACACGCTGCACCGCAGATGTGCAGTGCCCAGCTACAGAGGAGTGACCAGTTTAGAGGAGCTAACTCAGACTGGCAATTCAGCCACTTTGTTTTCCCTGCTAGAGACTTATTATCACATTAAGATAAATGATTAAGAAATTAAGAAATTATTAAGGTTTTCAGTACAAATTTGTTGACCTATTCCAGATAAAAGAATCATTCAAATTATCGTAGCAAATACCTGCAATTGTATATTCCCCATTGTTGAATGGATAAATTCTCTGTGAAATATGGTAATATCATGTTTCATTCCTTACTTCATAGTGTTGTAGTAAATCACACTTTTAAAATGGACTTTTGGAAAAAAGAATCAGAACACTTGAACTGAAAGTACACTTCCTGTGCATTTTTTTTTTCATTGAACATTTTCAATGCATACTAAAATAAAAAATAAAAAATAAAATCAAAATTCTCTTTACAATATAATGGATACTTTTTAAAATGAACGCAGTCCATCTAATTCTGTTTATTTTGGACAAAAAGTGGCTTTCTGCCTCGTACTCAAGTTTTTTAAAAAATACGCACTTATTGTTAAAATATACTTTTTAATTTTTTATTTTCCTTCCAAAGTGGTAGGTTCAGAGGGTTCATATGAAAACAAAAGTCTTTCCCATCAGAGTGTACAGACTGTACAGAGCAGCACAGGATATTATGATCTGGCAAACTATTTAATTTCACTCATCCTCAGTGCTACAAAAGGGAATTTAATTTCAGTCCTAAGAAAATCAGCATGGCAAAGGCAGTGGAACAGCAACCTAAGGAATCCTTGGACCAGCCCAATAGCACAGAGTGGTCCTGACCTTCTTTCCAGCCTTGGGAATGAAATAACAGAAGTCAAGATCTCTTTTTGTGGCCGTTTTGACCTGCCTATAGATTGGGATGCTTGAATTTCATCTCCCTGTCTCTATTTAGAGTCTATTTGAAAGCCTGATGACATTGGCTTTGTGTGGGTGAGGTGGATTTCCCCTACAGTGCATGTCAGCACAGTAACACTTGAAATGCAAAACACAAACATCTTCTTAACAGTGCTAAATGTCCTCATTATTCAAAGGCATGGAAACAGGCCAGAAACTCTGTTCAGATTACCAGTGAGCCATTCAAGCCAGCTGTACAAAAGTAGATATTATAACTTGTGAGAAGGGACAGCAAAATAACGTCTCAGTTGACTGTAGGAACAGAAGCAATGACAGTATAGATAGTATATAGCACTTAATCCTTATAATCTGAAAGGTGAGAAAGTATCAAGAGGGCTGTATTAATTGAAATATATCTGATTTAAAGATTATGGCTGTTGCTGAGAGATAAATGAGAAAAATGGAAAGGAATAATTTTGTACTTGATACTGGAATTACTTGTACCAGAAAGAATAATGTCTCAGATGCTGCCTGACCAAGAAATGTTGCAGAAGCAGGGAATTTAGGGTTCTCTCGTGTCCTTCAATAGACAATGTGTGCCATTTTAAAGAAAACAATACTAAAAGAAATCAGCCTCAGTTGGCTGAAGAGCCTTTTTTTTTTTTTTTTTTTTTTTCATTCTGACATTCCTCATGTTCTTCATTATGTCTTTTTTTAAACATTACACCTCTCAATTAACTCATAATTGCTGTCCATGCCATATGAATTATGCAGCATTTGATGCAAATTCAGGTTCCCTAGCAGTGAGCAAATCTAAGGCCATTTCAGAACCCAGCGTAATTACAAAAGTAATCACTGTAGACTGAGGAAGAAAATGAGTATCACCTACTTTTTTGATTGTTCTTGGTTTGTATGGTACTTGTGCACTAAGTTTCCCTTGGCCTGCTGTGAAAGTGCAATAGCAATGGAGATCCTAATACTGGTGTAAATGAGCACAGTTCAGAAGTCAGTGGAGACACCCCAGTTTACACCAGCTGTTTCTCCGAATTCAAATTTTATCCTTGATAAGTGCTTAACCGAGACTCTCCTTACAGAACTAAAATCTGAATGAAAAATATGAATAACAAAAGCAAAAACAAGTCTTACAATGTACTACGCTCCAAATTATTAAATGTTGAAAGATATCACATTTATCTAAAATAGCAGGATGAGGCTGCAGAAGATTAGTGCATCAAATAGTGCATGTCAACTTGTAGAACAGTGAACAAAGGAATCCTTTCTTCAACTCTTTATGTCTGCATTTATTTCTGCAACCATGTATAAAGTAATAATTGATAAAACATTAAGAAGGAGCATAGATTCTAAGTGATTTTTGATGATCTCAGAATACTAAGAGTCTAAGAGTTTTGACTCATGTCAATAAATATTTACCTAATACAACTGTGTACATCAAAATTTTTCTACTCTACCCAGACCCAACACAGAAAAAAATACTTCAGAGATTGGTTTTAGGCTGGGAATATATTTGATCATCAAACATCCAGACAATTTCTTCCAGATTTCAAATAAATATATATATACATACATATATATATAGCTAGCCTTGATATCAAGGTGATCAGTGGGAACTTTGGCACAATTCAAACCAAAAAGTGTAAATAAATCATATTAAGGAGCTCAAGATGAACTTCTACAGACATTTCTTAGCTAATGTGATATTTACAGTGTAGAGAGGAACAAAGGAATCCAGAACTGCTGTCTTTGTATAAAGGAGACTGTTTGCCAAGACCAAGAGGAAGGATCTTAAAACAAACAAGATGTCCAATTAAGAGAGCCTGGACAAGTCTCAGCTCTGTAGGTGACTAGGAAAAATTATACTTCAGATGCTCTGTAGAAAGTTTGTGCATGACATGCATTCTGTATTTGAGGACCTAGAGAGATGCAAAAAAACAAAGATGATCCCCAAATTCCAGAAAGGATGGTGGCTTTATTTACAGTTATCAATTAAAAGGATGTAGTAGGAGAAGTGAAGGGGATTAACAGCTCTGATTTAAAGAGTCTGGGATTATACTGAGAGCTAGATGTGCACACAGGCATCAGAGAGAAGCAGGCTGGGATATTAGTTTAGACAGAAAAAAGTGATTTGGTATTAGAGGGGTACACCTATGACCCTTCAGCACAGAAATGGTAGCAAAGTGAGATAATACCATTTGCACATGCCAGAGATAAAAAGCAGAGGAAGGAAATGAGGCAGTCAATGACAGAACCTGTAGGACACAGAAAGTGGTGGGTGCGGGGAGAGGAGATCCAGGAGAGGCAGGGACAAGGAGGGGCAGGAGGAGAAGCAGAAACAGAGAAGACAAAAAACAAGGGGGAAGGCATGACTCCAAGAAGTGAATACAACCAGTATCACAGGCGGCTGGCATGTCAAATGAACGAGTCTTAAAGCGTACACGCTTTCAGAGTGCATTGGCCCCAGTTCAAGGGAATTTGAGATGATGCAAAGCTTTGCATTGAAACAAATTGATGCTGAGCTTGACTAAATTCAATCCTGAGCTTTCACAATTTACTTTTCCTTTAGTACAAGAAAATATAAAATTTCAAGACAACACTGAAGAGAAGTTTAGCCAGAAAGCCTCAAATCTCATTCTAGCAGCTGATACACAAAGATGCCTAAAGAGTCTATGGAAAGAAAGTCTAGTAATACACTCTTCAAACATGCTTTTCCATCAGTTTAATTAAATGTTTTCAACACAACCATCAACATAAATAAAAACAGCACCTTTTTGAATTAAGTCAGTTCTACAGTAACACAAACACATTCAGTGCTTCAATGACATTCTTTTATCTTCCTAATCTGCTTAACAGGGATGCGCTGTAACTGGTGCAATTACAAGAAAGCAGAATTTCTGAAACAAGCACACCAATACAACCGATAAGATTATGATCTTCAGCAACTTTGTCATTGCATTTTCTGTGCCCAGTCACTCTACAAAACTTCTTAGGCTACACAAATCGGATGAAAGATGGGCTATAAGGCTGTGAAGCTCCTATGTGTAGCACACCACTACTGACTGCTCTGTCAGGGATATTTACGTAGGCATGGTGATGTATTGCCAGAGTAGCTTATGAACTTCAATACAAGGTAGGTATGAAACACAAAAATATGAGTATTCTTACTTTACAGAAGATATGTGAGAGTCAAGAAGGATGATGTGATATTATTTGTAGTAACTGGTAAAAAAAAATTGTGACGTCGAGGGTACTGAACTCAGAGTAGTCAGATTTAAGCTTTCCTCCTCTATAACACAGATGAAGTCAAACCCTGCCTCCGGTTTTAACCTGGTAATCATTCATTTATGTAACAGGTGCTGGGGGGCAAGAATCCAGCTCCTTGGTCAATATACTGTAAACACAGATTTTTTTTTGCAGGAATAGATATCTAAACAGAAGAGATATTAAGTGCCACGCATTACAAATATGACTTCAAAACACTGACATTTCTCGTCTTTAATATTTCTGGCTTCTGGGTGGTCGGTATCTCCTCACCGCCTGTAAAAGGAACCATCAATATTATCCCTGCCTTTCTGCCTTTGTCTCCCCCTCCCCCTTCTTTTCTCTCTTCATATGGAGGCAAGTGCTGTAATTTCTACTGAAGACTGATGTATAACAGAATATTTGTTAATCAGCCAGCAGAGAGAGGCTGATAAAGCAAAATGCCAGGATGACTTCCAGATGAGACTGTAAAAAAATTAGGCAATCTTTGATTTACTTTTACTGCAACTTATTTTTCTGAGTACTTATAGCCTTAAAATCGTATCCTAAAAATCAAATATTATTCATTTTCAACAAACATTGTTAATGCAATTTGAAAGTCAATTGTGTTTTGCATTGACTTTAATAGGACAACCAGTTCAATGACTTGCCCAAGGTTGTACAGGAAGCCTGTATGAGGACAAGGAAGATTTTATTAGCTGTGTACATTAACATTTTTTCTCTCTGGCTGTGGCAGCTCTAAAATTTATTGCTGGTCTCTAGGTAGTGCTCTGCATTGCTATCTTGAAATAATCTATCTGGACCAAAATTACTTGCTTTCAGGGTTTTTTTAAACTTCATAAAAAGATGAGGGAATCTGACTTTATTTCCTGAAACTTGGAAATAAAGTTGCATTGCTACTGAAACAAAATTCAAGAGTAATTACGTTTCTGTCTAAATATTTGTCAGTAAAGCTTTTCACTCCCACCTCCCCCTTCTAAGTCTGCTACATTCAAAATAGTTAGTCACACCATGGAGCACAGAGATTCCTTTCTGAACATCAGCCATCCAATCCAGCTTTTTTTAGAACCCACCAAGAAAACGGTGACCCCTTCCACACACATATAATACAGACAGTCACTCATGCATTAACAGCCATAAACCCCCAAAGGTCGTTTCCATGACAACCTCAGGGTCCTTAATGACCCTGACAGTTCAATGATTTTGTTTTGTTTGAGAGTGAAGGAATAATAAGTCTTCTCCCATCACCCCCTACCCCCTCTGCTGCACTGATACGCTGTTCATTATCTGATCCCCGGCTCAGCCCTGGAGACAGAGCGGCAGCCAGCTCTGAAAGACAAGAGCCGCGCCGCAGACAAAGAGCAGCGAAGGAGCCGAGCGTGCTCGGCATACTGCAGCAGCACCAGCCTCATTAATTCCATCACTAGCCCAATGAGTTTAAGTAAGTGCCAGGGGTATCACAATAGTTTGTAGCAATATGTTGCATAAGTGAGCCCCAAATCACTGTACAGTTATTTAGAAAGTACATTTTGCATACCACTAGCAGGAGTGCTTTTATTAATGATGTGTACCAGAAACACAATAAGACATTGCAGCTAGTCTGCAGCAAGACCCATAATTTTAATGATGTGATGAATAAGGCAATTAATGTACTTCAATCTATTTCCCATATGTATCATATTTAACTTCAGAAAACTAAAGAGACATCCAATAGAAAGAAGTATAATAATGCATCGCTAAATGAGTAGGCTATTCCTAATGCTTCGAGTGCGCGTTGCTTGGTTCTGCTCTTCTGCTGAACCTTCCATTCTTTAATTAGAAATCAGCTACAGGCATATGCAGGCTTCCATTCCCAATATTAAACACAGCGTATTCACTAAATGGTCTACAAACTGGCTCATTGTTGATCCTACGTTGTTCTTTACAAAATCCCAGTAAAAGCTACTTCCATTGTTTACATGAAATTATATACATTCATTTGATCGCATTCCAGCATTATCTCATCACGACTATGCTCTTACTAGTGTCATATTAAACCAGCTCTTTGGTGACTTATTTTATGGATGGGTGGATCTAAATTGCCTTCGTTTTCCTTCATTTCATAGCTTAACTGTGCATTGAACGTAAATGGTATAAATTACAGCTTCCAAAAGGTTTTTCTAACTAGTATCAATGGCCATCAGCCCTACAGCTGTCAGAGTGGCTGAAGTCGCAATTGTGCAGAGAGGCCACAGTTGTGCCTTCCTCTTTCTACTTGTACAGTGAGACCTCGGGGGCAGGTCACTGGGACTAGAACACTCTGTATGGCTGAGAGGGCCCTCTCTGATTTCTCTTTATAGGTACACATACACTCTTAGGATAGCTTTGTACCTGTGATGTAAAGGGATCACTGCGTAGTCCAGTATCAGTATTGTTGTCTAGACACAGTGTTCATGTAAAGGTGGTCCAAGCTTCTAATGACAGAGAAAGAAGTCTTTAATGGGCTTTGATCAGTCATATTCATTTCTCTGTCTTCACCTTTATTGTACATAGTTAGATCCTTTCATCTGGTGAAGTCCTTAACTCCAGATGCTTTCAGGAGAAACTCAGTATGGCACTATACCTCAGGGTATGGCCACCCCTCAGAACACAGGCCCCATAATGTAAATACCTTAAAGACTGTCCTCAGCTCTTTAGTTCAACATTCTACCTTTGGTCCAGAAAAATATTTTAGACAAGTGAGTATTCCCACCTAAGCAATTGCCCTCAGTACCTGAAGTCAATGAAGTGCTTCAATTTTTGCTGCCCATCATATGCTTACATTCAGTCCTGATTTGAAAAAAGGTACTTTGTGGGATAAAAACAAAACAAAAACAAAGAAAACAACAACAAAAAGTTTTATTCTGAAGAATGGAACGTAGTGTGAATCACACCAGTCACAGAGGAAGTCAGAGTTAGGACTGGAGCACAGGCACTAGACCTCTCTGCATTTTTCTAGTACTCAATTTCCACTCCCTCAAAAATAATGATTTGGTTTTTAATCTTGCTTTCACTCGGTTTATTCCACTTCCCTACAACCTAATCCAAGGTCATTGGAAAGTTAGAGTAAGAGGCAGCACAGCAACCTCCAAGCCTCATGCAGGAAAGAAAAGAGATTTAAGGAAAAAAGTTAGCATCTTGCTTCTGCAGCTAATCATTCAGCATGTCTTGATTGTATACTACAAAGGAAATCCAAACTATTTGTTACAGACATATTATAGCCTATGCACTCCCCAAATACGACATTTGTGCCTGTCTTCCATCCATGTTTCTGTCCATTTTGGCAGAGCTTTCCAAGTTCTGTAGAGCTTCCCCACAGAGCAATATGCACACCTTCCTAAACAAAGCCTTTGCCTCTCAATTTTATTACGTGTTCTATGCACACCCTATGTTATGTGGAAGCAGCCTTGGTCTGATAGCAATTAAATATGCCCAGAGGCATGCAGCTATTCTCTCCTCCAAGTGTGCATGCAGTTCTCATTAATGTTAATGGCGGCTACATACCTTATGAGCACCGAGGAGCAGGAAGATTTCTAGAAATATCCAACCTGGGGAAAACCTGGCTGGGGAGCTCAATGGTTGTGTGTGCATAAACAGAGAACACAGCCCTCTGATACCACCTCATTTTCATAAACAATGTGAAGTCAGGGAAATATGCAAGGATGGTATTTTCAAGACAAGCCATAGGTCACAAGGGAAAGAAATTAAGCACCATATATTTCAGATTTTTAGACAGCCTCAGATGCAACCGTACCATGTGTTTCTGGTCTTACAACAGGATAACACAGTCAGCTATGAAACACAATATGTAGCACTGCAGAAATTTTATTATTTGTTTCATAATTAGAAATATGCAGAGAACCTGGATGAGATTAGGACCCTACTGAGGAGTTTCTCCTCAAAAAACATGTAGTGTAAGTGCCTCTTCCCCAGTAAGCTTAGAAACAAAAGAGGCAAGACAAACAAAAGAAGAGGTTATCTCCATTTTACACATTAGCAGCAGAGGAACATACAGATGAAGTCACTTGCCCAACTTTACAATACCAGGAAGCAGGAATAGAAAGCAAATTTCCTGAGATCTATCCCAGCCTTTTCAGTACATGAACATCTTCCCTGCAGTCTGTAAGCTTTCCCTCCTATCTAATTCACTTCAGCTTTTCATGAAACTTTTTTTTTTGGGGGGGGGGGATTCCCTCTTTCTTACATTTCATCTTGCAACAGTCATATGGCAAAGAGTAACAAATAATAATTCAAATTTGTTTTCCAGCAGGGAACAAAAGATTCCCAGTGGACCAGCTTCTACTCCCTTTTAGGAGGGTTACCCTCTCTAGAAAGTGAAAGATTGAAGCGATACATAAGACATGTCCCTGCAGTTTTCAGTCCTGCTTACAATCCCCATTTAAATTTGCCAGGGACAATTCTAAAAATTGTTATTTTACACAATTATGTACAAAACAAGAATGGTGCAGAAAAAAGAGAAGAAAAATGTGGTTTAAATTGAAGGACCATGTGGGATGTGGCACATCTGAATATGTATGAGGCAAACCTTCCCCAAGAGAATGTTAGTAATGAGGGGAAAAAACTCAACAATACAGTGTCTGCAGACCATGATTCATCCCTTCCAGCACCACAACTATTAAGTATAATTTTATTCATTTATTTGGAAAACTTAGGATCTCAAGCTTTTACATATACAGTCTTGTGAAATAAAATTGCTAAGAAGTAAAAAGATTTTAATGGCTATAGCAGATATCTAGGAGTGAGGACTGAAGGATTCTATCCTTTATTTTGCCGATGGCCTCCTATATGAATCTGAGCAAGTCACTTTACCTGAGCTTCTATGAAGTGTGTCCTAAATGTCTCAGGTGATGTTAAATGTACTTAGCCTTAGAAAGCATTTTAAGATAACCAGATGGATGATGATTCAAAGTGATGATAAGTGTAAGGTAGTCTTTGATACACATAATTATTTACATTAATGTAGTATAACTCTTTGCTTACATATAAAATAAAACCGTCTTGTACCAAAGAGGGAAATTTGTGGAAGTGGTGTAATTTAAAGAGCCATTTGAAACTCAAAAATATGCGTTTCCTTTTTTTAAATAGTACTCCTCATAGCTATAATTTCCATGGTAATGAAAAGACAGGCACCTGAAATGAAAGTGTTAGAATAACAAGCCTTTTCCATTTCACTGTTAAGAGCAGGACAATAACTGCTAAAGTTCAGATACAGCAGACCTGAAAAAACATTTTTTTATTGCCTCGCTTGCTGAAATGTAATCTGTGGCAATTTGCCCAGGCCTCCTAAGACTGAATCAGAAGACACTACTGTTATTCCTCTCAGTACTAGTTATGCTAGTCTAGGCACAGCTTGAAGTCAAGGAAAACTGCCAAGAGGACAGGTATTTAACACTGGAATAAAATACACTGCATAAGCTCAAGCTTTGATGCTCACCATCTTTATACTGGAAACTGGGATACATATTGTCCTTTATTTAGGCATTTTGCCAGAGACATTACCATTTCTTCAGTTCTTACCAAAATAAAACGGTTCTACATTATTTGCAGAATTGTTACCAAGTTAGAGATAATTTCTTTAGGTTTTGTAACCAATGACAAGCGAGTATTCTTATGCATCTGAAGTATCTGCAATGAAATCATACTACTTGGTACAGGACAAAAAGAATGTGCCAATAGAAGAGTAAAGCATTTAGCAAATGTAAAGCAGAAGTTGTTTATGTGCTGTAAATCTCAGGGATTATGTTTACTTACTTGAGCAGAAACTGCAATCCTCTTTCCCAAACTGATTTAGGCACTTTGAAGGATAGGTTTTGAGTGGCTCTAAGTGTTTTCACACGTGTACAAAAATTTGCTTACAAAAATCAACAGCTGAAATGCATAAAATCCCCACTTATGGGCAGGTTCTTGATTCTTTCTGTTGGATGCCTATGTAAAAAAGGTAAATAAATAAATCTCATTTCCTATCTAACCCCCATAACAAATACATTTAAAAAACAAAAAAAGTCTCCTGTAAACCCTGGATAAGCGGAGAAACTTGAATCTTTGACACAACTGTCAAAAGGCGTAACTGCTGTCAGGTGAGTAACCTGCTCTCTTACCTATATCCCAGATAATTTCACAAATCAGATGGTTTTCCTAAGCTCTTTCACCTGACCTACTCAGAACACTTAATATGGAAGGACACCAATTCTTCTTCCATTTTACCCAGTAGTTTTTAACCACTTGTTCAGCACTATGTGAAAGCATACAGACATCACAGGGAATTCAGTATTTCAATAAATATAAATGTCACTGATCAATCTTTTTAGATTTTTTAAAAATGCATAAAAAATGTTTCTAATATAGATCTACATGTGCCTGTACATATTTCCAAATCTAGCCATTTGCATATGTTTTCATAGAAACATATGTTTTAGTAGAAAACATTCTGGTTAAAAGGTTCTCAGATTCCTCACCTATTCTGTCATACCCAGGACTAAATTTACTGTTTCCATTACCCCATGGATGTTGCAGTATGCTGTTACCAATTGCCATCACGGATGTATTTTGTAAGCAAGGCCACGCTACACTTGTGGACCAAATGGTGTATGCCAAATGATTATGCAGGCCTTGAGGCACTCTGAGTGTATAAACATTTACAGTACAACAGATCTTTGGCCAAGTGGCCAAGTAATTGATAACAAGGCTATGAATGTCACTGGATTTTATTTATAAAAATCCCGTAACACTGCCTCTGCTTCATGCAGAACTAGCACCGACAGGTTTTAAAAGTAGGATGCTCTTAGGTGAATTCAGGAGCAAGCAATCTTTGGAGCAAATCGAGTAGAACAAATAGCAGCAGGTCTCACCCCAGTTACCATTTCTCCTGAATTCATGGTATCTGACAATTAGGCAAATGTATTACATAGATATCCTGTCTTGGTATAGCATGAGTGAACATGAAGAAGACTTCTCCATAGGGAATGTTACAAGAAAAGCACAGCATTGAGTTATGTTAAAAATAATTTAGGGGAAAAAAACATAAAACACTATAAGAAATATTTTAAAGTTGAATGTTAGTTTTGAATGTAGATATTGAATAGAGAATGTCAGATGCTGGACAAGGATTATATTGTTATAGGATTATTTTTTTCAGTACTATTTTTTTTCAGTACTATTTACTGTTTCCATCAAATCGTGGTTAGGTGTTTTAAAATGTACACACAGTGAAAGTCAGCTGTATAACTCACATTGTAAGTCAGAGGCAGCATTTTTACCTAGAGATAGCACTGTTAGGCATGTATGCAGCAAAAACAGAGCCATGCAGAAGCATGTTACCCTTTAGTTTTACATCTGCAAGACACAAGCCCACTGACATAGCAACTCATTCAAAAATGCACATGAGGGCACATGGGCACATCCACAGTACTTCTCTGGAGCTGAATTTGCCGCCCTGATTACTTTTCAGCAAGTTTTTTTTTTTTTTTAACCCCTTTCTCTTGCTGCTGGCTGGAAGAAAAGAATGTGAGTCCTCCCTAATCTGGTTTGCTGGTTTACTGCTCTCGGACACAGGGTAAACTCACCCTCCACGAGCAGGACAGCAGTGGGATAGGAAGCTCATTCTGGAGTTTTTAGTCCATCAATGTCACCACCCCACCGGCCATCTCCAAACCCAAACACATTATGAGAGAAAATCGATGCATTGTTCAGGCCCCACAATAAACAAACCAGAATGTCTACAGTTCCCACTATATTTGTACAAGGTTAATGATGAATACAGTGAAAAATTAAATTGATAATGGTTCCATGTCTCAGTTTTGACTCCTTTTGTAACTCTGTGAGTGGAACTACCCAGGCAGGATGGGATTCTGAGAGTTAATATCCAAAACCATTTTTCTAGAACAGAAGGGCACCGACACCAAATGCGCCCATTTAAAATGCAACAAATTAAATCAATTTCCCATTGATATAACTGGTAAATAATTTAGGAAGATCTACGGTGTGTGGTATTTACAGTGCAAGAGCACCCAGAATGATGGCAAAGGCTGTTCATGCAGTCTGTGACTATTAGGAGCAATGCCAAGCTACTTTCTGGCAGCTCAATGGACCTGAGGAATACAAAGGTGGTTTTGGGCTTGCTTAGCTTCCCTTGAGGTCCTGCTCTGAACAAAGGTTAGCCAGACTACATCTGAGGTCTAAGAACAGCTAATATGTTTTTCTTTGTGAGGGATCTGTAATTGGAAAGCTTTTGGAGCAGTGGGAGAGCAACCATGCAGTTCTGAGAGACTAGCTACTGAAGATTTCATCTGTCACACAAACAAGAAACAAATCACTTCCAGTGGTAAGAAGCCAACAGCAGCATCTCTAGGAGAGATACAGAACAGAACTGCTGCTGTTAAAAAATGACTAAGACCTATTGATTTACTACTCCAGCCACCTGAAAATTTAAGACTATACTCTACAGAATCCTTTTTTTTTTTTTTTTTTTTTTTCCTAGACTAGTTTCAAAAGATCAAATATGGATGATCCCACCACTTCCCTTGAAATTTTATTCCAGTTTTCACAGATCTCCCCATTGACAGTGCTGTTGGTGGGAGTTGCATGATATCCAGCCTAAATTTTGAGTTCCTTAATTCTGTATTTGGATGCCATTTTACAAAATTTCTTGCCTTCTTGATGTTTAGTCTCCTACAGGAAGGTCTCATTTTTTGCCTGAATTTGCCAAATTTTGATATTGTCTCAGAAATCAGCCCTCCCTCGAATGGTCGTTCTGGCCCAATAACCAGCACTGGTCATTTTCTGGTTGCCTCTTCCAGCTTGTTAGACTCTACCTCTCTGAGTTGTGTGGGCAGCACTATTCTAGCTATCAGCTGTCCTGGATGACAGGCACAATGAATAACAGAAATCTGAGAGTAGAAGGACTTAATTAATAGAAAACTGGGAGAAGCATGTAAATGCAGGGTATTGGAGCTTAAAATGAAAATGGGGAAGAACATGTTGTTTTTTAGAACCTTTGTAATTGTTTCATGTCAGAAGTGCCCAAGGCTAACCAGCCTTTAGTGGATTGATAAAGGACCAATGTGTCGGGTCTTATTTAGTAAAAGAATCCAATTAATTATTATACAGAATTAGATGCCATTTAGCATTGCTTATATTACTGATGACTCGCTAATTTGGCTGGCTCTGATGTAATTACAATTAATTTACGTCCTTAATCCTAACGCTCTAACCTGGCTTTGATTTAATCAGGCGATGTGGAGGTATCACAATCAAAGCAGCATTGAGGAGCTCACTGTTAAAAAGAGATAATTACACCTTAAAAAACATATCCTTCCTACCACTCCCATCTCTTGAAACAGTGAATTAGAAATTCTCAGAACATCACAGATGGCAAAGCCTGGTTAAAGTGCAAAGAAGAGCCGAGGACACTGATCAAGTTTCTTTTTTCCTTTCTTTCAGAATATGCAAGATTAGTTCTAGTTATTTAGCTACAACCTACAGATCTCTGGATAAACCCAGAGAAAAAGTAAATCTTCATGCCATGCCATCAAGACAAGACAGGTGCCAGACAGTAAAGCAGAACTACCTATAACATCTGGAAGAGTATATTGATGCAAATAAAAATAACAGCAACAGAGAGCTTGATTCAAGTTTGCCTTGGGGAAAAGACAAACCAAAAGGAAATATGATCCCCTTCTTCTGGGAATGCTGGTACTTTGCACCTCTTCTGCATCTTTAATTGCTAGCTCTCTTTGGCCTTTTACCACTGTTGCAGCTTGGAGATACCTGCCCTAGCATGTCCCCTTCTGATTCATCCCAGATAGACTTATCTTATGGGAAATCCTAAAGGTGGGGAGAGACAACAGGTCTCTCTGAGCCATTTTAACATTTGCCAGGGAAGTCCCTCGATGTTGGGCTTGTTCTCAGGTGCAAGTGAGACAGACAGTTTTGGGAAATCAGTCTTCAGCTGCTTTCTGAGAAAAATGGCTATCAGGAAAGCATGGATCCATAGCATGCTATTTTGCTGTGGATCCTCTTTCCTTGTTATATTGCACCTTGATTACCCACTGGGCTGCACCCAGACCCTTAGAATCCGATGCAGCTCCTGTCTTATTTTCTCCTATTAGTACTCTTTTTACTCCTGTGCTGTATAGTTCTAAGAACTTTCCTACTCGTTATATTCCTCCACTGCTAAACCATTAATCCACAGGATATTAAGCCAGTGTAAGTGATTGCTGGGGAGGTGTTTTAGTTAGTCATTCACTCTTTAGCATATAACTTACATGGGCTCCACTCCGAAAAGCTTCTTTACTGCTTCTGGATTGAAAGTCACAGAAAAGAGACTCTCACTTGGAGACCAGCCTAACAAAGAAGTGACTTCAGCTGGTGAAAGACAAGCACAGCAGAATTCACAACAGGGGCAATGCAACTCTACTTATTTCTTTACAAACAACACGTCTTTCGGCCCAGAATAGCATACGTTAGTGAGGGTATCGTAACACTGGAAGGTAGACACTTGTGAGGCTGGTATGCCAGAAAGCATTCAGTTTCAGCAGGGAATTTAATTTCAGTTACCTTGGTTATATTGCTTTGCAACCATCAAACTGCTCTTATTTCCTGTAACTGTGCTGCCATAAGCTGAAGTACAGTTACAAAACACTAAGCTTACTGTTACTGATGGCAACCAAAGGAATTGCTGTGACACACTATCTTACGCTTTACTAAGGAAAAGGAGGATACTTTTTTGAGAAAGGACGTTGGTTCCCACTTACGCTTGCCTGCTCTGTCAAATTTGTGAGCCTGTGTGAAATACCATCTTTAAAAGACTCACATCTTTCCACCTTTCCCTTTCTTCATTCATAGTGTACAACCTTTGCCCAGGTAATAATGGAGAGGCTGTTACCAGGACTTGCCCTTTACCTCCCCTCCCCTTGTCTCATACACTGTATTCAGGCTCCCGCACTTTTGAGTCATCCCAGATTACTGTGGCACTTAATCTTGCCAAATACATGCTTACGTCCTGCTACGGTCCCCAAGAGTTAAGCATACGTTTGTATACTTTGCTGAAAAGAGACAGGCTGCTAAAGCAGAGCCTCAGAAAGCAGCCTGCTTGCTCTTCTGTATTCCAAACGGGTCCAGTTGTTGGTAACGCTTTCATTAGTCAGTCTAAGACAAGCCTGACTTTATCAACTTGTCACAGTTTGCTCAGAGGAGAAAGAAGAGAGGGTAGTTTTGAGAGGGAAGGAGAGCTGTCCCTTTTGTATATATGAAAACATCATCTGCTGAAAAAACCCTGCAGATGTGTTGTTTTGAGATGCCTTCTCTCTCTATAGTAGGCATGTTCTGGAGGAGATAATGGCTGCCATCCCACCGAGAACACTGTTATATGATCCTCTTTCAGTTATTTGAAATATGGACTTCACTCAGAGAATTCTAGGAATAGCTGCTCCAGCTGTTCGGGAGAGATAGAAAGCTGTCACAGGAGACATCGTTAGACTCTGGTAAAATCAGCGGCTGCACTAAAGATCTCACATAAATTCCTTAATGGTTTGTGCCGTTCGGTCAGGAGTCAAGGAGAAGTGAAATGTGGTCTATGACTATAAGGCAGTTTGTATTCCACGCATCAAGGCTATGCTTGAGTTTGGCAGACAGAACAGGAAAGACCCTAACCGGGTCCTTTTATCAAGTGTCTGAGCAGTTACTTGATCTAAGAGGTCTGTATACCTGCAACCAGCAATGTAAATGTCTGAGACAAATTACAAGGCAGCAGCAGTGTTACAGTGAAGGATGAAAGTGCACACAGAAAGGCAAACAAGCAAAGCATTACAACAGCCACTTAATGGCAAACACATTTATTAACATCAAGTGTGATGTTTGTAGGTTTTCCCTGCCACAACCAGCTGCAGATGCCAGCTACTTGAAAAGATGAAACAGTGCACTGAATAAAAAAGAGGATTTTTATCCCTGCAGCACAATCTGCCTGTATTCTTGCCAGTGTAAGAAGGCTCCTAGCTCAGCCTTCGAAGGAACAAAAGCCATGCTGGCACACAGCAAGCAACTTGATTTCACAAGGCCTCCTGGGAAGAATGTACAGGAGCATGGCTCTGTGTCTGGCAGCCACATCCTTGAATAAAAAGAGGAGGAGGAAAAGGGCATGAAGGGAGGAGCACACAAGGTCTCCATACCATACATGAGAAGCTTTTACAGACAATCAGACATGCTTGCCCTAAAGTATTCAGTAAAAGAAGTGTTCAAGGTGAGCCACTATACTTACTGCACACCATAGCTGCACATTTCACAGGCTACTGTTCTTTTATTAGAAACACTTCTCAAAGGTTTTATTGCCACCCATACATTGTAAGTGTTCAGATTTTTTTTAAGCGTAGGAAATATAATGTACTCAAACTGAAACAAAGTCTGAAAATTCACGATACTTTAGAAAGCAGAATTAGCATTTTCTTTTTTACGTTTTGATTTTCCTTGGAGAAATATCTAACAAGAACTCCAGTGGCGAATAGTCCTATTCCAGTGGCATACACAAGTTTATTTCAGTTGAAAGGGATTGACTCAAAATAGATATTTTGAGTCTATGCATGATGCCTATTGTATGGCATAGACAGAAAACTGTTACAGAAATAAATGCATGATTCAATGGAAATTCAGACAGAGATAAAGATATTCATATTAGTACTGAATGAGCCCTGAAAGCTGAGAGTGGGATGCTAACCTTCCATATCTGTGGCAGTGATTTGCATCAGGACCTGACTTAGGTAAGTAAGGAGACAAAGAAAAGCAGAATGTTACAAAATATTATGGAGTTCAGTGGAGACAGGACGTTTTCCTCAACAGGTAAATAGAGTTAAGGATTTTCTGTGTTTCAAAGTCCTAGGAAAGTTCTAAGCAAATTAGAAAAAGAAGAGGAAAATTACTATTAGTGTGATAATACTGGTGTCTCAGCACATTTCCAGGATTGGTCTTTTCATTTAACTCCAGTGTGTTTAGACTCATGCAGAGAATTAATTTAATCATTATACAATGGAAATCAGGACAAATTTCCTTGAGGGCATATTGACATTTTCTCTGTCTTGTCCATGGCTATAGATGTAAACAGGAGCTGCAAAAGAGAGAGAATCTCTTCCCTTGCCTATTTCACATTCGTAAATCACAGTAGGGCTTAACCCAACAAGCCCATGCTTCAAGCAGGGAAGCATGACGAGGGCATGCACTCCCTGAAAGCAAACTTCTGGCAGTAGTACAGCCAAAGGAAAAAAAATGGTCAGTTCTCTAGGCAAGATCATGGTAATAATAAAAAACATCTGGTTATTCCAAAACCACTGTCAAATGAGGACTTTATTTTAAATATTAGCAGTACTTGGTGTACCACATTAATTATTCTTCCTAGTCCAAGTATTTTTCTTGAATTCTATTTACTTCAGCAGGACTCTTGGCATAAGAAAGACTGTTGTAGGTGTAAATTTCAGAGAACAGAGCTTTTAAAAAACACAAACCAAATCCTTGCTAGTTAGGAATATTTTTTCTATGTCACTCTAAATATGCTGCTCGTTCAATATTGTGAGTGTATGATAATTATGTAACCCAAATTTAACAGATCATGTTGAACTGTCTACAGTGGTCACCTCATTTCTTTGTTGGTTGATCACCTTGGGTTAGTAGGTTAAGTAGCTTACTCTCAGAAAAATCAAATAGTCCTGTCTGGGCACCCACTTTACATTTTAGTAGTCTTTCCTTATTTATCTCTAGCCCGGTTGATCTAAACAGTGAGGATCACGAGCCTCTTAACCTCCTAACGTGTTTCTCTTTGAGTTCATGTGCTGTATCTTATTGCAGCTTCTGTGTTAATAATGGTCTAGTCTTTTGTCCCTCTTAACCAGCCATGCCCAACATACTCTATGATTTTGAAGACAGTTTCATTCTTGCAGACATAACATGAATAATCATCATTATTTCAAACATATGCTCCATGACAACTGGCATATTTATTTGCAATCAGCTTTTAAATGGAATCAATCAGAGGTGCTTAACCACGTTACCTAATTTTTGGTCTGTATTGCTATTGATTTCTAATATTCTCTCCAGATATAGGACATCACTCAATAAAACATTTTGTTTACATAGTAAGTTTATCTGCCAGTCAAAAATCTGAGAAATACTAATATGTTTGTAAATTTGGGACTATGGCTCTTTCATAAATGTGTTAACATGGATACCTACTGATATGATGCGTAAGTATATAAACAATGTTTTTCAAGAAATCTCTAAAACAAAAATGGACATATACTACTAGGGAAATTGATTAAAACAAAACAAAATAAAACAACACTAACCCCCTTTCTCTTTTAAAGCAGACATCAACTCTATTTCTGAATTCCTCCTATTTCCTATTCAGACCAGATGCATTCTAGGTTTTGCTGTTTTGATTGACAAATGATAGATCTTGATGAATTGCAATCAGAAATAATCAGAAAAAAATCTGGGAAACTCAGGAAACAGGAAAGAGTATGGTTCAATGTAACTATTAGTTATGGAAGGGAAAGGACTATGGATTTATCCAGCAAGGAGAGAAGAAACCAGAAAGAACACAGACCACTTTTAGATATTTATCAGTTGAAACCCTGATAAAAGCATGAAAAAGGCTGCTATGAAAAGTTTTCTGTACAAAGTTTTGAGACTATTCTCTCTGAGATGTGTTTGAAGTGGACCTCACAAGAGGTACACAGGGTTTTCAGCAGTTCCCATCATCTGATACTAAGCAGTTACATGAGAACCTCCCTTTCCACTGAAATATGAGCACATTTCTCTCTCTCTCTTTGCAAGGAAAAAGGTCAAGAATGTTGACTGAATATTCAAACCTGAGAGCTCAAAATAGTAAAAAGAAATAAAAATTACTTAATATTAACACTCTTCTAGTGGTGGATTTTAAAGGAAGTACATGAATTTTGATACACCAGATTAATAATTTTTGAAAGCCTGATTTTGCCCTAAGTGGCCAAAATCATTTTTCAATGAACTGCAGAAGGATCATTTGTTTACTCATTACAACAACAAGCAGAAGGTCTGTTTGCTGTTTTTTCAATAAAATCATTATTTTTTGAAAGGCAGTCAGTTTAAAGAATTTAAATCATGTGTGAATTCATTACCCATGAGTCCTTGAGAACTCAAGGATTTGTCAAAACTAAGTACAAACTAGATATAAAATATGTACATTCACAAAGTGAATAATTAAATAGCCATTTAGTATGTGCATTTGACCTATGCTGACTTCAGTGTTTAGTGTAAGATTTCTAAGTTTCTATTTAGCCAGTCCTGTTCTGAGCAAGGTTAGAAAGTCCAAATCAGAAAAACAATTATTAACCTCTATAACACATCAAAGTCACATGTAAACACCTTTTGGTTAAAAAAATGTTATAAAACATACTAACTTCTTAAAAGAAAGAGACAATACAGATTTTATAGGAATTGTTTGTTCATGTAACTGAAGAGCTGAGCAAATAAAAAACAGAGATAATGACTTAGTTGTATTTAAATATGTTAGCTTCTGAATTTACTCAGGTGAGAACTTCAGTCAAGGTTCTTCAGTTTAGAGAGAATGACAATTTGAAGGCTACAATATTTTCATAGAAAACGAAACTGGAATGAGCAAATATGGAAACCTATTCCTAAGGATAACTGCTATTCAGTCAGAGAAAAAAAAAAAAAAAAAAGCCACCTCTGTATACAGTCAAAACAATTTAAATCACAGATATAAATGATGAATATAAAATTACTCAAAAGACCTGTGACAATAAACAGTTTCTCAGCAATTCACTGCATGAAATATATTAACAGACGTTTGCTGAGTAATAATAACAACTAAATTTGTTGAAACACACTCAGTAAAAGACAAGAAAAAAAAAAAAAAGACAAACATGAGTTAAGTTTGTAGATTTCTTTCATTAAGCTTTGTGGCTCACCATTACAGACTTGAAATCTGGAAAGTTACCACTGGACCTCCTACCCCCACAAGGTCCACTTGCAGGTTCTTACTTGATCATCATTTTGTCATCTGAATGCCATTCTTCTGACACTGATAAGAACTGGAAATGCTGCCCTATGCAAATATTAGCAACAAAAATTGTAATTGGTACAGCATTTTAACTCTTTTGCGATGACAAAATTTGCACTTCCATTTAAGGAATTTATAAATGTAGTTCAGCTCATATGCGTACATTAATAAATGTCAGGCATGTTTATCTGGTCCATCTTTCCTAAGGTATTACCAGAATTCCACCCATGCACAGTTAGAAGAAAAGAAAGGGGATTAAAATGTAACTTGCATGTTAAAGAATGAGCCAAACTCCCACAGACTTAATAAAAATATTGCTGCACCCAGAAATGAGATTATTCTACTTCTGAAGTGAGGACTATTTATGCTGAAGAGAATAGGTATGTTTAGGACCAAGTAAGGAATATGAATAAAACTAGAGAAATCAGAAGAGACTTGGCATAAATAAGCCAATTACACAGGCTCTTGAACTGAATTCTTTAATAATGTATAAAGTAGAATGCAGACATGCAGCAAAGCTAATAGTTGCAAATGAGCAACTCTGCAACATGTAAACATTTTCCCAAAGCGAGGATAACATAAAGAATACTGTATATAAAAAAAATCTCCCCCCCCGCAAACAAACAAACAAAACGAAACATAACAAAAATCACCAGGAATTGGAAAGAAAATGATTTAATAAAATAAAATAGGATTAAGAAAAAAGTCTATTCAAATTACATTTAAAAAAATTAACTGAGAAAAGAAGCTGAAACCTAGTGGAGACTGATATATCATAGCAAACATACTGTAAATAAATTAGTATGTTTCCTCACAGTCTATGTTGCTAGCTCCAGCTCTGTGCAACCCATTCTCTCTACCGTTATTCAGTTGATTTCATTCAGTCAATATACTTGTACACAGCTAGTTGGTTCCCAAGGGTTCTGAGGGTTAGTTTTGTTTCACTTTTCTCATTAAACCTGAACTGCCATAAGGTGCTGGAACTACAGTCTTAAGAGCTGCAATTGCAGAAGAAAATCCTCTGCCAATTGCAGAAGAGCCAAGAGAGCGCGAGTTCCTTTACGCTAATACGTCAATGCAGTTGAGAAGGAGACTTCATTTAGATGGCAAATGGCAGTGGCATCTCCTTGTTCCCCCTTGGTACCTCTCTCAAGACCCTGAGGAGGGACATGGATTCATGGATTACACTTGGGCAGATGAGCAGGCAATGGGAAAACACAATCAGTTCCAACTACCTCTATCCCCTTTAGATCTTTAGAACTTTTACATCACAATTAAATCTCAAACCACAAGTTTTAGAAACATGAGGTTAAAAAAGACCTTTATGTGTACCTTGATACCTGTTAGTTCCTAATCAGTTCCAAGGTCCCAATGGTCAATGTGCCCCAACATCTGCTGGGGTCTTGCTGAAAGAAACACTGCAATAGCTTTGGGGAGCGGCAGGAACAGGGACGACAAGGCCGAAAGCTGAAGTGGTAGCTCCCTACCAAACCCACTCCCTGAGTCCTTGGTCTAGTTATAAATCTCAACTAACAACTTAATCTGCTCCTCAAGTGGAAGAAATAAACAAAAACATATATTCTCAGTCACAGGACATTCTCTTTGTGATTGACAGATGCCACTTCCTCCAGTCTCTCCTCATGACCTCCACCTTCCCAGACTAGTTCCCATCAATGTGCATCCATCCTGACTGCACAAATACACAGTTCTGACATACATCCACTTTGTCCTTCTGTTTAAGAATCTAAAGTCGGGATGTGTCCATAAATTCTAGACAAACTTGCTTGAAAAATGTGGTCTAGCTGTAGTTACCACCCTTATAAATTTTATCAGTTTTCACTTGTCACAGTTATTTTTGTTTGTGTGGGATGGACTGCCTGCATGCTTTCTTAGAAATTTCTTGGATTCAGCAGCTCTGGATTATTCCATCAGTCTGCTGAGCATCTTTGGACAACTTAACCTTGCTGCACCTCAGTTTACCTGAGCTTAGTTATTAAATAGTGGCAATGAAAGTGTCACTTACACAGCATTCCAGGTTCTTAGATTGCAAGAGCCATATAATGGTCTTGTCTGCTTACTGTTTTTATTGCCTGTAAATAGGTATTTCTTCATCTTGCATTTTAATCTTACTCAAGAATTTCTCATATGCAGATGACAAACAGCATCCAAGCTACCTACGGTTTGTACCGTCTCAAAAACCTTACTTAGAAAGGAATAAATCTTTTTTTTTTCTATCTTTTGCCAAGTCTCTCCATATGTAGTCCAAACCTACTAGGAGTTTTCTGTCGTTTTCTTTGGGGGATGGGGATAGGATTTTCATCACTATCTCTCACTATAATTTCACAGATAAACACTGTACAAGACTTAAAAACAGCAGTGTACGAAGAAATACTAAAGACAAAAATAATTCCGTAATATAAAATATATAAAAACCACAAATGCCCATCATTTAGAAAGGATGGAGGTTTGAGGGGAAGAGTAAGGAGCATAAAAAGATGTGGCAGGAAAAGAGAGAATATGAGAGGAAGACTAAGTGAAATGACACAGGGAATTTAAGAATTGTGCAGAATATGAAAAGCCTTAAGAAAAAAATCCACTGTCAAGCCAAGACACGTAGCAGAGATGTAACTGTTCTTATCTGCACTTGAGGGCATGAAATAATTCCTTTTTTAATTTTGTCTTTTTAATCCTGTCAATTGGAGCTGTCACTATGGATGTAATAGCAAGTATCCCAATCACAATATCAAAGACTCTTCACTGACACTCCTTGAAATAGCATTAATGTCTGCTCACTAAGGGTACTACATTTAAATGTTCTCGTACGACGCTGTTGTTCCCCTTTAGTCAGGTATCAAGCTGCTATTTCACGCTCTGCTTGTAAAATTATTAACAGCTGGCCTAATATTAGATCAACTGCAGTATGGTTTTCTAGAACAAGACAGTGCTTAATAAGACTATTTCCTACTTGATCAAGTTATTACGTTCTTTGTATTTCTGAAGATCAGAAATGGCCTTTGAGCCCAAAGCAGGATCTAACTTCTGAAGCATGACAGACCTGAACCAAAATCTTAGACTTCAATTTTCAGAAAAGGTAAATGTTTAAAACCAAAACTTGATTTGAATCAAAATCAAAACACAAATGCTCTTTGCATATAACAAGCTCAGTAAAATCCATGTAAAAATAGAAATAACTCTTGATCCAACCAAATTTTATATTCTGTATTCTAGGCAGTGCTATCTGCTACTGGCAGCTCAGGACCTTACATAGTTCAAGATCAAAAAGACTCAACATGCAGCTTCAAACTTGCCTTGAACAGAGCTATTAAATTCCAGCACACCAGGTTTGTCCAGCCCCCCTTCCCAACACAAAAAAAAATCACGTGGCAGTAGTTTTGGATCAACATATAGTCTCACTACAGAGTGAGCAAATCAGAAAACATTAACTTAGTCCAAGTTGATCCAAAGAACTCACTGGGTCCTTGGTGACTACTTACTTATCTCATGTCTGATTCCACTAGTTCCTGGGCCAGTTAAATGGGTTCAACTATTTGGAAATGAAATATTGTACCAATCAGCAGCAATAGGCTAATACTGTCATGTCCTCTCAATACGCCACACTTAAAGGCGGTGTGCAGAATGAAAATATGGCAGCTGACATAATATCTGGGATACCTGCTGACTCCGTGCCATACCCCATTCATCCCTGATGCAACTCAAGAATTTAAATGATTGGCTGTGCCTAGGGTTTTCATCTCAGACTGTCGTTAACACTGACATGTTTCAATAACAGAAATGTAGCATTAGAAATAATAAGATGGTCATGTCTCATCCTGACTCTTTCTGACGCACATGAACAGATGTCTAGCTGAAGTTTTTATTATTCTAGGACTTGGACTATTTGTTTAGGAAGATAAAATTGTGTGTAGTTCTATGACATTTTCTCAGAGATGCAGCCACATCATTCCTCACTTATGCTCTTCCACACTTCCCCAAGAAATCTGCAGTGGTTGTACTTAATGCAGCTGTCTGTAGTGAAATAATCCAGCTTAAAATAACAAAACCAATAAAAGATTTTTGTTGTTGTTGTTGTTTTTTAAATCACAATCCATCAAAATTTTTCTTATCTCTCAGCCAGTGGATGAGTACTGCAAGGGCACACTAAAGGTAATTTTGCAGTGGTTCTGTGTACTGTTGAAGATTTAAAATGGCAGGATAATTTATAGTGTTTTTAATGCCATTTTCAACTTTATTGTTGCAAAGGCTATCCAAATAGGGGGACAAGTATTCCTTATGAAAACGGAAACATACTTTTCTGTATGGAAATCCAGACGTACTCATATTTAGGCAAGTCCCTAAATATTGATAGACTGGTTATGGAAGAGGTTATCAGAGGGACAGAAACAGAGTATGTTAGAGTAAACTTCTGAAAAGCCGATTTTGGCTATTCATCTTTTGTATTTAAATCACTGTAAAGAGAAAAAAACCCTAACAACTATGTCTAATTGGGGCTCTAAAGCTAAATGCAACAATTTAGTATTCTGAACTACGTATAGATCACTGTGATGTGACTTGCAGTGACGGTTTAGCCCTTCAGCCACTTCTATCAGAAGAGCTGTTATATTTGTTCAGCACTAAGTGGTACGAATGAAATGTATTGTACAGGCCTTAGTATTCACGGCATGTTGTCAAAATTCATCTACATTTAAACATATTCAGATAATTCTTCCTTTTTAATAGTGCTTAAATACTTTGGCATGTTTATTTCTTCTGAAACAACAGTAATAGTTGCATTTTTTTTTTACTTAAAAATAACCATTTGATAACAAAATGTTTGATGAATGCAGTCTGCAAGTGTATGCAACATGCTGCAGTCAGCTCATCAAAAAGGAAATGCTAGAAATGAGTCAAGAACATGGTTTACTTTTCTTAGAAATTCATGTTGCTACTTTACTTGGAAGCATTATCTATCCACTATAAAATACCTTTTGCTTAGATTCTGGGATTCTGTGAAAAGTATACTAGGGATTAAAAAGTATCTTAATTCTGCAAATGATTATTTCCTTTTAACTCTTAACTTTCCTTGAAATGACTAGTGTGGGAATTTCTAAAATATCACCAGAAAACCCTTTTGGTAGAAATGTGGGAGAAGGCATTACAGAAGCAGAAGCTCAGGAGATCTGCATTGCAATTGTAACTCAGATTCGGATTTCTGTGATGAAAATACAAATTTCACTGTAATAAGGGTTGCAGGCAATGGATGCCTTAAAAGACATGCAAGTCTTCTCAGCTGAAAACACTTTTTCTGTAAACATTTCCTACTAGTGGGGTGTCTGAAGTTTCTGAACAGTCATGGCAGAGAAGTCTAAAAGAGCTGCCACATCTGGCTTTCAGCCAGTCAATATTGGCTGGTTGCACTGTGAGCTGATAGCTTGAACTGGAAGTGTACCTAATCAATCAGCTGGAGTGGGACGGGCAGCGCTGCCACAACACTCAGCTTGCAATTTCTTCCCCTCTGTGTCCCGCCTGGGCCCCATGCATGTGTTGGTGGAGGGTGAGAAGGCCATGGGGTATAATAAGAGGAGAGAAAGGAGAAAAGGAGAGAAAAATGAATACACAAGGACTGGCAGACTGTCAGGAAAAAGGCAAGGTGTGTGTGTGGGGGGGGGGGGGGGGCGCCAAGAGCAGAAACAACCGGGGAATGCCAAAAGGGGAACGAGGACATAGTGGGAAGCATCAGACTTCAGCAAAGAGGGAAAGTACAGATCTAAGAGCTGTGCAAATACTTTTGTAATACTGTGTATAAAACAATGACACAGAATATAAGCCTGACTCTTCTGCTGAAACGGCTTTACGCTTCTATGGAGTTCATTTAAATTTAAACCTACATTATTGGTTTAAATTTTCTGATGGTTACTTCACTCATTTAAAAAAAAACACAAACTTATAAAGCCTTTCTATACAAATAATTAATTTATTCAGATTTATGCAGTACCAAATAGTAAGGTTGTAGTAACTACAACACAAAAACCTCTGAAAATATTAAATATTTTAAAATTCTTGTGGCTCTTTGACACAGCACATCTTGTATTGATGCTTTGACTGTGTAAAATGTTGGTCATCCTTAATAGCTACAATGTCTTAATGTTTTGGTTAAAACTGTTACATTACTGCCCTCACTACTTTGGGACATGTAAAATGAAAAAAAAAAAAAAAATTAAGACTACAAAATCTCATATAACAATTCAGTAATTTGGATTTTTGCAGACAATTTTGCAGTAATTTGGATGATTTTGCAGACAATTATGTAAGAAAAAATGAAATCATAAGACCTGCTGAGGTCAAGGAGTACAGGAAAAAATTATATTGTAACTCAAAGTAGGCTGCTTTGAAATGTTACAGGTTGCCTTTAAAGCACAGGTGATTAAAATTGAATGACCTGTTCACTCATATCTACTTAAAGGACACAGCACCTAACTGATTCATTGGATAGCAAGCAACTGAAAGTGGATCTCAGCTACATTAAATTTTCATAATATATTGGAAGCAAGATAAAACAGATTACAAATGTACTGCTTATATGAAATATTTGTCTGGGTAAATGATAAAGGGAAAGATAAGACATGGTACTCAGAAGCAAGTTATAGAAGCGTATAGGAAGACACAAAACAATCTATACTAAGTTCATTTGTAAAATAGTATTATACAGTCCTGTCATTATTATTTCTGTCATTGTGATTTCATTAAAAATTTCATAAAACTTCATTAAAATTTGGTGTGCACTGGAAGTTCTTCTGTAGGAGCCTAAATGGATGAAGTACTTGTGACCTTCAGTCTGGATAAGCACTTCCTGCTTGGGAAGTGTAAAGCTGAGTATGTGCTTACATGCTCAATGGCATTAGAGCTGTCTATCAGTTTTGCTATTAATTACTGTTTTAAGACAGAAAAGGTAGTCAATTCACTGCTAGTTTCATTATCTTTAGGAAAATGCACTGAATTTAAAATTTCCTTCATTGATTACCAAGGTACAAAACTCAGATATCAAAGGAGTGATATCTTACATGCGTTACAGAAGCATGAGAAGAGCTAATAACAAAATCAAGAAAGTATAAGAGATGCAACTATCATGAATCACTGCAATTGGGGATGCGCACAAGTTAATCTGACAAGAAACATCATCTAGCAGTGAATGAATTTGCATTCATTTACTAATTTGTAATGCACATTTCAAGTTGATTGACATAACTCCTAGCCAGGAAACTCAGTCACTTGCTGAATTTAGTAGACTGGTAGTACGTCAAAAAACCTGGGTTAACATCGTGGGAGTGTGCAGCTGCGTGCAGACTTCGAAAGAAGAAAAAAACTTCAAAAGAGATGCAATCAAGTACTAAAACAAATAGAAAATTAAAAATCTAGGGATTTAGCAGATTAAAGACTTTCAGATTTTTAGACATGTAACTCTGGGGAACAAAAGAAAGCCTCCAGATATTATGAGTTATACCCTACTAAGTCTGAGAGATAGTAAAAACTGCTATTTACCTATATACCAAAGAAGAGTCATGCTGAAGGCAGGATATTTGCTTTCACTTTGACATTTTTGTTTTATTTGTATTTTAAAGCTTTTCCACTTGGGCTAGCGCTCTTAATTTTGCAAACACTACTATGGAAACACCTTATTTTCTACATAGGGTCAGTTCCCCGTGCCCCACTTTTTCCTGTGCTTTTCTTAAATTTTCACTAAAACCAAGGTGCTTACTAATTACTTGGATGTAACTTTCGAAGAAATGACACAACATCCACTTCAAGCACTTGAATTTTTCAGCCAACCAGAAAACATGTAGAATGCCTATGTAAGAGGGGAATTAGTCCCTTGAAGGACCCCCCACGCTACCATAGATCATGCCACTCAATTGTTCTCTGGACATGAGCAAACATGGTCTGCAGGCACCTAGCTTGGGCAGGCTGCAATCACCCTACTGCCAGCAGGTAGCCAACACAGCTATGAGGACAACAATCTACCATGAAATACTGCAAGTCACAACAAGCTACCATGAAATACTGCAAGTTACAAATTTTTTGCTCAGGCATCCTTACTAGGAAGTTGAACAAACCCATGGGATGATTTTTCAGCTCAGAGTGATGCTGACTGTGGCATCACCGTGGCTAACATGTCAATACAAATGGCCTTCAGAAGTGACTAGCACACATGGATCTCAACAGGAACAGCAAAAGTCATGACTGACCAAACAACACAAAATATTTTGGCAGGAGACATCCATAAACAGCATCTGCTAATGTTGCCCCTGTCTTCTATGAAATAAATAAATAAGTAAATAAATAAATAAATCTAAAATCTCTATTTAGAGAAAATCAGTCCTGTATTGCTTTCAGGTTTTGCTCTTCTACTAGTTAAAGAATGCATTCTGTTAGGGAAGAGAATCCATACAAATTTAATTATAATTAACATACAATTGAATAAGGAGGCAGTATTAACTGTTCATGTACTCTCTTCATAAATTGTTCGCAAGGCATAAATTAGCAGCCAGGCCCAGGTCCAAGACACAAACTGAAGCAAACAGACTCCAGAAATTATATGATTATGCCATCAAGGAAATGTAAACAACATGTATAATTCTGATATTTTTGTATTTCAGTGTCTTGGATGGCAGGGGATGCTGCAGTTTTCAAGATAAAGAAATGGAAGGAAATTTCTGGGTAGGTTTTCTCTTTCCAAATTAGTATGTATATTGCATAGCTCTATAGGTAAGAGACTGTGATAGGTAAGGCATTGTGTTCCATAAATCTAAGTACAAAAAGCAGACCGAGAATATCAACACTAGCAAAAATTCAAACAGCATTAATAAAGGTCATTGACTCAGTTATTTGCCTGATATTCAACTTTGTGGCTTATTATGAATCTCTAGTGAAACAAAATATTTTTATGTTTGTGACTTACAGCAATGATTTAATTTGATTGCACAATACAATTCAGTCACCAGTTTTATCTTTGACGGCAAAATCTAAATTTCAACAAAAATTTGAAATATAAAATCAGAGGTATTTCTTAGAGGCAGAGTTCTGCAAGGCAAGAGATTTAACAAGAATTTGAATACAGAAAGCACATGAAATCAAAATACCATTTGCTGTTTTAAAACATTGTTTATGCTGTCATGAAAAGCCCTTGCTGAGCACTATATTCAATATATTATCGGAAGAAAACAATTGTGCTTCTAGGGTTTACACTAATATTTGACTGTTACAGGACATTTGTAGAAAGAGCTATTTTAGTGCAAGATCAGCCTTAGCAAAACTTATTCATGCAGTTCACTCAAAATTCTTATATTTTTATTTTGAGAGTGTCTGAATGTTTTCTATGTCTGTATGGAAAGAAGGGGCCATATTAACAGCAGTTCAGACTTTTTAGTCTCGGCCAAGATTTTGAAAATAATTATCTTATATATTTAGAAATATATATATATATACATACATAGATATATTTGGTTATGTGTCTGTGTGATTAAGTCAAGCTGCTACCAGCTAGTACAATATTTACTATAGCAGTAAAGAGGATCCACACTGATTAGAAAGATGTTTCATGATATGGCAGAGGTATTTTCATACATGTTCATCTGTAATAACTCCAGACATCACTAGCATACCAAAGATGACAGCATAAGGAATAACCACATAGCAGAACCCAGACTATTTGATGATGGAAAAAATGATGAAGAAATTTCAAGTATAGAATGCAAGAACACATTTAAACTTTCGTGATGATTTCTCTGGTGCTTTTTCAGTTCTGTAGAATCAAGGAAAAAAAAATCAAAGTTTTGAATTCAAATTTTTCTGTATAAAATTCATCTTTGAAAGTTAATTGAGCATTTACAGTGGACTACTGAATCTTTAAAATGCAGTTTTCCATTGAGTGAATGCAATTTTATTTATTTATTTATTCGAGGTAGAGACATCTTAAAACGAAATCATCTTCATTTTTGAGCTTCCAGGTCATTTTACTATGTTCTGTTGTTGTTGTTGTTGTTGTTTTTTAAAAAAACAACTTATATCATAAATATCATGAAGCCAAAATGATAAGCTAGTAGGCAATCTATATCAGCAGAAGACCTGGCTCAGTTAATTTTTTTCATAACAGTACATATTTCTTCCCATGTTGAATATAGCACAGAACATCACAAGGGTCAGAATTCTTTTATTCTTTAAAACTAAATTAGTAACAGTAGACTTTCAGTGATGTTTCCTCTCCTTACATTGACCGCATCCATAGAATATGGTTTCTACATATTTCCAAAGAGATCCCCAGAGGACTGGCACTTGAAGCTTATGGCCAAACACTGAACAATGAAGCAGGTCAGCTTGTCCTAAGAAATCAGGTCATTCAGCTGTATTTCATGTTATCGTTTTGACAACAGGGGATGGGGGAACAAACACAGTTGTAAGCCAGCTCTTTGGAAGAGCTGCTTTACAGAACACAGGGAAATAGCAAACACTTCTATTGCAAAAGCTAAGTTCATTTTGAACATGGTACAATTATGGGTGCTGATCTCCTGAGCTTTTGTCTATTTATGAGAAAAGCCCATGCTTCAAAGGAATTTCTTACTGATGATCCCATGCTTTTGGGGAGGTTTGAAGGGGAAGCACCACTGTTCAAATATTCACTGTGGAAGGCATTTTATCATGGTGGAGGTTTGCAAGAACAAATTGAACAAGCACATTTTGAATGGTCCCAAATTCATCAGGGAATTTCAGTTTGCAGTAAGACGTCCAAAGCTTGAAATGAGCATTTATTCAATACCTATACACTGAGAAAACAATAACCATATAGTAGGAGAATTCCCTTCTCTTCACTATGAACTACAGAGTATATACAATATTTCTTTCTCTGCATACACCCACAGGTCATTCCAACTTTCTCCATGAAGTTGCCAAAGCTACCTAGAGATGGCCAAATGCATAGTTTTGATAGATTTTTACATCCTCAGGTAGCATAAAGCAAAGCCAGTGGAGCTATCTGTTACACAGCCTCTGCATAGACAGTAACAGCCCTGCCTAGAGAATGTATTGGAAGAGCACTGAACAGGACAACAGGGATAGCTGATTATTTGGGATGTCCTCCGTGTGAGAGCGTAAGCAGCTCAGAAATGAAGTTGTGATCTGCTGACAAGTTGGAACAGATGGAAATCAGAGCACTTTTCAAAACTTTTAAGTGCTTAATTAAAGCCAGGCATTTTCAAAGCTCTCACAGCCCTATTGCAAAAGGCTATAACTGGGTCTGTGTCTACCAACTGACCTGTTCCTAGTCCTTTTATATAAATTGTTAGATGTGCCAAGACCTTAACTATGTTTCTGAATATTATGTCTCCAAACTGTGGCAGACATAAAGCAAATCACAGCAGTTAAAAAATAAGATTTGTTACTTAGCAGGAGTAGGTTTTTAGCATAACACACACTAGTAGTGAATCCTAGAGCTGACGAGCTGCAGAAGACATCAAAAGTCAATTATGAGTAATAGGAACCTTAAAAAAAATGGTATGGGGTCAAACATCATTGCTGCATTGGAAGCTCTGTTTTAACTGTTGTTAAGAAGAAAATTATGCACATACACATATACACACCAGTTACTGTCCCAGTGCTTTTCTAGTATGTGCTCTTTTTCTCTGTAACACTTGCTTAAGCTCATTTTGCACTCTAAAAATGGGAAAGGTAACAGTTCATGTAATTGCAAATGAGAGGGAAGGTAGTCTATTTGACACGCTCTATACTGAAAAGCCATCAGTACTCTCAAAGTGTTTCCAAACCCCTAACTGAGCAAATACAGCAGAACACAAGTCATACAATACAACCAACACATCAACTAATTGTGATTCTTGGCTTGCGCCTACTTAATTGTAAACAAGTGAGAACTGGGAAGTTATGAAAATGCTGGCTGGGTTCTATATTGGCCTAAAAATTGCTGATTTTGTCATAGGAATGAAAACAAGAACTGCAAGTCAGCAGGACCAAACCAGGTTTGAAGAAGTGGTGTTTGAAGAACAGCACATACATGATACCCAGCTCAGATACTTGTGAGCCGAAAATTCTAGACAGGGCAGAAATGCTCACAAACTGAAGATACCAAGAACTGTGCATTTATACATCAGATAACAAACTGACTAGATGGCCAACTAGCAATATACAACCGTGTTTTGTGTAATGAGACAGGAGTAGTTAAGGCTGTTTGCTTTCTAGGCTCTAGACGGATATATGGCCCTGCGGTGTGACCCGCTGACCAACAGTGTACAGCACGGGGCTGCAGCTCTATGGCAATGCTTCAGGAGCAAAGAAAGGCAAACTCACACTTGGGTATCAAGTCAGGTGTCTGCTTTAAGGGTTACATATTTTTGGCCGGTAGCGAGGAAAGATCTTGGAAGAAAAAAACAATTATTATTATTATTCTTTATTATTATTATTATTATTAAAGAATGGTTACATATATCAAAAGAAGTGTTTAACTGCAGTTTAAATAAGTAAATAAATATTAAGATGAAAGAACTTGTAGGGGAACTGTCCACTGATCTAAATCTTCCCCTAGAACAATTTATAAGCTAATTCTGAAGTTTACCTACCTTTTTGTTGTTGGTGGTGTTTTTTTTTGTTTTTTTTTTTTTTTTTTGTCTTTTAATTCTGCCAGTTTCACACAGGAGCTTAAATACTAGGCTGCAGTAATAGCTAAATAAATATATATAAATAAAATTGCTCCTGGCTGTTCCCAGATGAACCAGAAATCGGAAAATACCAGTTTGCAGCATATCTGAAGCAAGTCTGCTTTAGAAGTTAGTCTTTAACTACAACATCAGGTCCTAGCATGTCTGCAATCTTTAAATTGCCACCAAAATCAATGGAACTATGCTTATTTATACCACTGGAAATATTTTATTTCTCTGCTTCCCAAACATGCAAATCAACTGAAAATACACGTTTCACCTGCACTGGAGCACTCTGATACACTCTTTCCTTTGATGGCACCTTGCTCTATATTGCAGTGACCACCAGGCATTCAAAACCATGTTGTTCTTGAGAAACCATACTAAAGAGGATAAGAAGCAGTTGAACCGTGATAATGCAGCTGGCATTTGGCAGTAACAACTACATTCATTTCAACAAGCTTGTCTTTTAAAAGTCTATTACCCCCTCCGCCAAATTCCCCTGGGGAATTCAACATGCCTATAGCTAGATGCATAGAGAATACAAAATACTCTTGAACATAGCTGTGAAATTCTAACCCCAACTCAAATAAAAAAGGTGCAGAAAAACCATATGTGGAGCTACATAACAAAGTCTTCTTAATATCACACACACTCTGGTCAGAACATTTGGAAGATGCATTATTTAGATAAGCATTAACAGAAAGGCCTATCAGAGAAATTTCACCAAAACTACCACCTTTTATTAAACCCGGGGGAGATTTTAAAATCACCCCATTATTCTGATGGCTTTGCAGAGCCTATTTTCTCTAGCTAAAACATGCTTGAATGTAACATGAAAGAGATCTGGCTTAACCCTTGCATTAAACTATGTGGAGAACTGCATTAATGGCAGAGCCAGATTGAAAGAAAGATTTTCATCTTGGCAGACTTCATATAATCAGAGGTACTATCTTTTGATCAATGTCAGCCTAAATGCCAGCTGCTTGGCTAGCATTTGAAGACTGAGCCCCCTATTAGATATACTTTAGCCTCGCCCACATTGGCGCTTCTTTAAAAGCTTGGGATTCTCCATGGGATTTTGGAACTCTGAAGTCTGGAACATCTGGACTGTGCAAAGCTTTTTTTTCTTTTTTTTTTTTCTTTTTTTTTCTTTTTTTTTTTTTTTTAAAAAAAATGTCCTAAGGCAAAAGAGTTAAAGCAGTTTGCAAGTGGAAAGAAATAAAATAAAACTCTCCAGAAAGATATGTTCCCCCTGTATCTAAGAGAAACAACAGTCACTGTTTCAGTGCCAAACAATAAGGTGAAAAATACCAATGATCAAAAATTGGAGATTACACTGATATTTTTGAAAGCTGAGAAAAAAACATTCACAACTGTAATTAGAAATTATTCCAGCCTACCTTAAAAACATAATTTCAGTAGAAATCACTCAATTATGTTTGGCATTTTCTTAGTGTGTTTGCACCCAGTAGGGCTATTTGTGCCTTTAAGTAAAAGCCTAAACATTTAAACGATTTTGCCATCTGAGTAGAAAGATCTTATTAAGCAATTGCATACACACAGAAAAGAAAAATTTGCAGATATACAAGGTGATATAGAAGTATTAAAGACAGACCTCCTACTTGTAAACGTTTGGAAAGAATAGCACATGATTTGTTTTGAATATATTAAAAAAATCATTAAAAAAGCTAAGAACCATCTTAATAGCAGAAGAATGTGTAATCTTATATAGCTTAGATTATGTGCCTAGTAAAATGTCTGTCCTCTAAGTTATGCTGAAATCTTTGGAATGACCTCTAATTCAGCTTGCCAAACACAAAGAATTAGATATAAAGTGGACTGAAACTGTATTAAAGAGTGTTTTGAAATAGCGCTGCATGTGCTACAAAAGTATTAACACAATGATGCATTGAAGTTTATCTCTTGTCCTAGCAAAATATTGTGTGTGAAAGCCAACACAAGTCTTTACGTTCTCTAGCAACTTTGTCTGCTCAAGTAATGAGACCAGTTATCAAGGATGTGGAAGTATCAAAAGCTTGTCCGGTCACATGCCTTAGAGTAATAGACAGGAATCCCCCAAGCACAAGGAATCCCCCAGCTATCTAGAGACCTTTCATTTCCAATGAAGTTTTCCCTGAAGGTGTGATCAGGATATGCTGCGAAGGCTCTGGAAGAGTAATCTGCACTTTGGCAACACCTATCCTAAGTATCACTCTCAAGGGAGACATTTGTATGTTTTATTATGGAACAGGTCTGTGATTCATCTAGTTTACACTACAGGTGTAAAAAATAGAAAGGTAGGCCTAAGATTTATAGCATGCCACCCACAGAGACACACACAATCCACCTTGGACAAACACAGTTCAGGAACAGAGCAGAATCCCAACTATGTGAATTTTCCACGTGAATAACAACAATATTTGGATAAATAGTTCTCAGTGAAAACCCCTAGAGCATTCCAACCTTGTGCTATTACAATAAGCATAAGACAAAAGTAATTTCACTTTTCAAGTGAACAGTTTTGGCATCACATTTAATATGTGGTCCACATTTTTCCCTTAACAGTAGATTGTGGTTTAAAACAGGGAAAAACAAAAGAAAAACAAGTTTTAAAAAGGCAAAACAATTAATAAGCCATAATTCACATTCAAAGGGAATTTATTACTACTCAGAATCATAGAATCACAGAATATCCCAACTTGGAAGGGAACCATAAGGATCATCAAGTCCAACTCCTGGCACCGCACGGTCTACCCAAAAGTTCAGACCATGTGACTAAGTGCACAGTCCAATCGCTTCTTAAATTCAGACAGGCTTGGTGCAGTGACTACTTCACTGGGGAGCCTGTTCCAGTGTGTGACCACCCCTCACTGAAGAACCTCTTCCTGATGTCCAGCCTAATCCTCCCCTGCCTCAGCTTAACATCATTCCTGCGGGTCCTATCACTGGTGATTACGGAGAATAGGTCAGCGCCCACCTCTCCACTCCCCTCACAAGGAAGTTGTAGAATGCGATGAAGTCTCCCCTCAGCCTTCAAGTTGCTGTCAGCCACGACCCCCAGATCCCTCTCTGCAGGGCTGCACTCCAGCGTCTCGTCGCCCAGTCTGTATGTACGGCCAGGGTTGCCTCGTCCCAGGTGCAGGACCCGGCACTTGCTTTTGTTAAATATGATGCGGTTGGTGATCGCCCAGCTCTCCAACCTGTCCAGATCTCTCTGCAAGGCCTTTCCACCCTCAGCCGAGTCTACAGCTCCTCCAAGTTTGGTGTTGTCGGCAAATTTGATAAAAACACCTTCTAGTCGTACATCCAAATTGTTTATAAAAACATTGAAAAGGACTGGCTCTAAAATGGAGCCTTGAGGGACCCCACTAGAGACCTTCCGCCAGCCTGATGTGGCCCCATTTATCACAACCCTTTGAGCCCTGCCCGTCAGCCAATTGCTCACCCATTGTATGATGATTTTGTTAAGCTGTATGCTGGACAGTTTGTCCAATAGGATCTTATGGGAAACCGCGTCAAAAGCCTTGCTGAAGTCCAAAAAGATCACATCAGCTGGTTTCCCTTGGTCAACTAGACGGGTGATCTTATCATAAAAGGAAATCAAATTTGTTAGGCAGGACCTACCCCTCACGAACCCATGCTGGCTGGGACCAATGACTGCCTTTTCCCCCAGGTGCGCTTCAGTAACTTCAAGGATCATCTTCTCCACAATTTTACCAGGCACTGATGTGAGACTGACAGGCCTGTAATTGCCAGGGTCTTCTTTCATGCCCTTCTTGAAAATTGGCACAACATTTGCCATCTTCCAGTCTACTGGGACCTCTCCAGATTCCCAAGACTGTTGAAAAATAATTGAGAGAGGTCCCGTGATGACGTCAGCCAACTCTTTAAGTACCCTGGGACCAATCCCATCCAGAACCATGAGCTTGTATGGATCCAGGTGGAGCAGAAAATCCTGCACATGTTTATATGGTATTGGGTGCAGATGCATTGCAAGTTCATGATTGTAGTGTGGACCAGGTCATGTTCAACGCTAAAGTGAAGTTTGTTTACCCAGGCAAAAGTCAGTTTAGCATAGACCTATTTCCTTACAGTGAAGTTAACAGCTGAGTATTTATTTATTCCTCGTTTATGACCGTCGAAGAAACAAAACTAGCACCTGTTCAAGTGTAATACTGCATGTAAGCTCTGCTTCATTATTTTCTTCAAAATATCCCCCAGCAGAGCTGGTTGCAGAGCTGCATGCCAGAGGAGGAGAGCCATTCTTCCCAGCCCTATTTCTTCACCATTGTCTGCTTAAATCCTGGGCCTATAGGCCTAGGTGTTAGGGGCCACGTCTGCTCTGTTTCCTTCTCCATCAGGAGTACTGAAAGGACAGAAGGTGGAAGCTTGACTTTGCACCTGCAACACACTTGCTCTAATTACATTTTTACAGAAATCAGAAACTAGTTGTGCTGAAATTGTAGAGATCATAAACACTGTGTTCTATATTGTGCCATCAGTTTTTAAGCAGATGGCTCAGTTTAATCAGCAGATGTCCTGGTAGCATGATCTATTCCAGTGTTTGACTACAAATAAACTGACTAGGTTGACCAGCCCTTAAGGAATTCATGAAAATTTCTCATGTTCTGAATAGTTTTCAACAGGAATATTTATATGTTACCAGTTTTCATGTATATATATTACTGCCTCCACTCATGATCTCAGTCTTATGTATTAGCTTTCCTCTCCCAGAATGAAGTGCCATCATCTCTGCAAAGCTTTGCTCTAAAATTTAGGAGTGAAAATTATGCTATGAATTTTTTATGATTATATCATATTTGGTGTAAAGCACAAACGCCTGAGATATGTAGGGTTCAGTGGAATGCATTTGTTGGTTATATTCAGACCTGATAAAAAATATTTGTGATGTGAGCTAGAAAAGCTTTTAGATTTGCTCAGAAATGTGTTTTACTAATTCCATGCTCAATGGTAGATAAGAACACAGGAAAAGAACCTGTCAAGTCTGTATGTTTATTTTACTTTTACTTTGGTGAGAAAATGCAGTTCTTTGTGACACTGTTAACAGATGAATGTTTTCCTTTTATGCCTCAGCTAAGTAAGAGCTTTTAAAAAATCATTAAAAAAAAAAAAATGTCACTGCTAGTAACCAGAAGCTAAGTGTACAAACAGAACGGGAAACAGAACTTCAGAATAAAGTCTGTGGAATTCTACTGAACACCAGTTTTATACCAAATAAAGGTCTGACCAGACATCTTAAAATTTTTCCTGGTGCCAGAAATAGCATTACCAGAAGAAACTGTTTAGTTCAACAAGGTTAGGATAAGTGATGTTTGTATTTTTTCTAGTAATGTTTTATTTCATGCTCAGAGATAAAATGCTGTGGAATCTCCACTGTTGACTTTTTCTTCCAATCTGTTTCAGTAGTCCATCAACTGTTATCTCTGAATTGCTCTGCAAGAAAATGATCAACTAAACACTGTTATCCTTCTTATATGTTGGCTGTCTGAACACTTTGTCACTTGTTCTCCAAATCCTTTTGTAATTTTTTCCTCTAGTGAATTTATTGGGATCTTTAGTGAGTATTTCAAACTCAGAAAGAAGTGCAGACCTCATTCCAGACTGGGAATGCCTGATTATGTCTTCAGATAGACAAACGCCCATGACACCTGCTTATAGAACTGTTCCATTGAAGCATAAAGCATAGATTATCCATTTTCACACAGAAACCATATTCTGAAAATTTTAGAAAGACAGTTGTCCTGAATCAAACATATGTTAATTTATAAAGAATATGTAGTTTATATGTAAATTTGATATATAACTGAACATGCAACTTCATAAAAAAAAAAAAGTATCAAATTTAAATATGTTGTATACAACCCAATTGCTCTCATCTTTCTCGAGTCACTTGTCCTCTGAGGTAATTCAGATTTCAAATGTAATTACAGCTATGTGAAAAAGGAGCAAACTATAAAGATTGTAGTATGATGGCTTTCAGCTGATATCATTATTTATCCCTCTTCCTGAAACAACTGATCAAAACAAAGTGATGATGGATTTTTTCCAAAGGGAGTTTAGGAAAAACAGGGTTGGAGATTTTTTTCTAAAGCATACAGAGACATTACAGTAACATTTACATTTACTTTAGCATCAACATAAATATTCTCAGGTATTTTAGGAGTTATTTTATGCAATTATTCTAAAGTTAGGGAATCAATTGTACCTTGATTTTTTGGAGCAAATATTTGATTTTGCCAACTTTACTTCATTGTGGCTTTTTAGAGTTTGATCTACTCTGAAAAATTTCAAGTTAGCCTCCAATTTAACAATTATGACTTTCAAATGTCTTCATTACAGAGCATATATAAGTCGCTGTTAAATAGTGTAAAATGCAGGTATTTTAGTGAATCTGTATTTTTGCTGCCACAACTTTCTCCAGCTACTGCATTACCTATCTTAACATATACTTATGATAATCAAATGATGAAATACAGTCATGCACAATAGCGTGAGGCAGTCCTTTAAAAAGCCCTTGTGGCTCTCATTTCCCTACAAAGGTTATAAACTTTAAGGCTGATCCCATTCCCATTGTGTACATGCATTCATTCTTATACTGCTGCTTATAATAACACCATGAACCAGAAACGATGCTTTAGAAAAAAAAAAAAAAAAAAAAAAAGTGACTTCCAGTACACCTGTGTTCTTTGTCTATATTTGCTAAATACTGTATGAAACATGAAGTTCTTCTATTGGTGCCCTTTTTATGACATATCTGGGGAACTATTCATATGTTTAAAATTAAGCACATTCTTAAGTTTGTCAATGAACGGATGCTTATATCTGTGAAAGATTTTGCTTGCAGAGGAACCAGAGCCTGGGGACTAGAAAATGGGAATCACTACGATGTAGAAACCATTAATTTCAATACAACGTTATATGTTATTGCAGTTTGTGGATCTCTCATCCCCAGAGAAACCTGAAAACAGAATTGAGCTAATAGATATAATGGCCACACCTGCAGATGTGGTACAGGTTTACAAGCATCCAATACAAAGCCTATAAATTTCCCTCTTGAAAATTAATACCAGCTATAATACAGTACATGTGCAAAAATTTCTGCAGGCTGAATAGCACCCAAAAGTCCAGATGGTTTACTTCAACCAAACTTGAAAAAAATAAAATTAAATTAAAAATCTAAATGGGCAAAGAAGACCAACACACTATTTGCACAGAGATTGTTATAACTGACAAACACAGAACAAAACCATCCTCATTAACACTTTATGCTCTACTTTTATGCTTTGCAGCAGAAGCATCCATGCTGATTCTTGATAGACAGAGCAAACTGCATGATGTCTTCTGATGCATCAAACCCATTACTGTGCTCAGTTGATCATAAATCAATGTGCACATACCCCAAAATATGTCCACTCCTGTAATCTTCTCCATTCCTTGGAGAATAGCTGCCATAATAATAATTATAATAATATTTTATTTATTTACTATTTATTAATTTATTAAAATTATTTATAAAGTTACAGGTGTTTATTAATAAATTATTATTTATAACAATACACGAGAATGACAGCTTCAGTTCACTAATTCTACTTCAACTAAATTCTAAATCGTTTCTGATTCTAAATTATTTGTTCACATTTCTCTCCTTGCTTCTATTTCTTTGGAAACTGCAGGTGGATATTTTACAACAGCATTTAAACCACATCACCCAAATGACTCCAATTGCCCTCACATTTGGTCACCCATCAAAGCCAGGAACAGCTGAGACTATGGATGCTCCATACAAAATACAAGCCTATTACTGTAGACTTATTTTTCTCAGTTCATTCTTTTAATGGATCACACATACCTTATACATTGAGAAGGCTTAGATTTCAGGCTGAAAGATCTCTGTAACTTGCTAAAGACAGCACACCACTACCCATATGGATCAATTGCCCCCCCCCTCCCTTTTTTTTTTTCAGTAATCTTCTCAACACAGATGCATCATTGACAGACATCTGTTTTCAGTGACTATTACAACATATTTCAAGAAAATTCATGTTATACTTGGAGCTGGAAATTTGTTTCTATCAGCTTTTGAAAGATGATGATGACAACGCCGCAAAAAAGATGGACTCACATTAAAAACTTAACTCATCTATAATAAGGGTCACTTGAAAAATACAAGGTCTCCTCCCAAGTACAGAGAGCTTTTCTGCATTGTTTCCAGCTAATTGTTCAGAAAGAATTTAAGGTTGTGAAATCCAGATTTTTGTCTGCTGTTTCCCTGAATTGCTCTGGTTAACTCCATGGTATTCTTTCAGCCTGTCTGTGCAATCAAGTCTCCTAGTCTCCAACTTTGCAGAGACTGTTGTTGAAGTAAAGTAATAGCTAGTAGGCAACTATCTAACTACAGTAGTACCAGAGATGACTACCTCTGATCTGACTTGTTCTCTAGTACTTGACTGCAGCTTAGTGATGACACTGTTCTTATTTCATAATTACACTAGGAATCAGTAGAACTCTGGTTTAGAGAAGGGTGCCAGGAGGACAGCTTACAGATGTCAGTGCCAGGTCACACAGCAGTGAACTGCTGCAGAAGGCACTATGCTGATGGACTGTCTGCACAGCACAAGACCAGCCAAACACATGAAGGTACATTAATATTGCAAACCACCTCATTTGAATGAAACTGGAGAAAGAGAAGGTGTCATCAGGAAACAATTCCTAGCTACCAGGCATCATTCACTTGCATACCAATCCTTCCTTGCCCCTCCTAATCTCATCCTACTCAATGAAGACATGACAGCTATACTCAGAGCTTTAAACAAACAGCTGTACATTAGCTTTTACAGCATCATGCTTATGCAGGTAGAGTGCTGCTGGATTCATACTTGTCCAAGTACCTCTACAAGGAACCATACTGCTGCTTCCTGTGGGCACAGGGTTGCGCACAGCACTACAGTACACCATGTGGACATGTACTAAAGCAATGTTACAGGCAGAAAACTAGGTGCCTATGAATTAATAGGCACTTAACAAATGAGGCACAGTATATATGCAAAGGAAGGCACGAGTGTGGGCATGGGGATAACTCCCTGACACAACTAGCTGCCACCACACAAATCTTGTCTTTTCCTCAAGCAGGAGCAAGAGATCATCTGTCTGAGCTGGGTACAAAGTCAAGGTGGACAGCATGTGTTCCAGGCAAGCGACTATTTGTCTATTAAAGATATCCCTGTGAGAGAGGCATTTGAGGAAAACAATACAGGGAGTACGATGACAGCATAAAATAACCTCCAAAACAGTGAAAGCTAAATAAAGCATTTTTACAATTAATGGTCAGTGACAACAATCCACACTACTAACTCATTATCAAAGACAATTCTACATATGTAATTATATTCTGATCTCCCTCTTATTTATTTAGAGATGTCCTGTGAAATAGGGAGATTGCTGCTAAGACAATGAGAAGGTAAGTGACTTACCCAAGGTCACGTAGGACGCTTGCAGCCAAGCCAGAAGTGGAACTTTGGCATCTCATACTTTCAAACCAGGAGGTGTTTGCTCTAAGCCTTCTGTCATATTGCTCTTACACAAGCCTAAGCTGACATTGTACCAGGACCTGAATGAAACAAAAAGGCTTATGTAAAGCTTGCCAACAAAACTGATCCAGCCATTTTTTGTTTACAAAGTTTAAAATAAATCTTCCATTTGTTAACCTTCTTTGAGCTGAATTATGCCTTCTACCAAAAATAGAAAATCAGATTCAATAACCACTGCCATTCCAACTGGATTAATTTTAGCCAAAATTGCAATTAACATGTAATAGAGTCATGTAAAATAAGGTGCACCCACTTTTTGATGCTATTGATGCTACAAATTCAGATGAGGTGAACCACACTAACAACAATAAAAAGTCCTCACAGTTTGTTTTCTGCATGGACATCTGTAAAGTGCAATTAATAAAACAAAAATATGTTTTTAATTACTCTTCAATTAATATTTTCTTTTTCTTTGTTTTTTTTTTTTTTTTTTTAGTCTCAGCTACTATCATGTGACTTTAGATTCATGCTGGAGATCAACATTTTGGAAAAAAAAACTGTTTTTCCTAACAAACATTATATTTTGCAGTTTTAAACATCAAGATTAAAAAAATTTGGAAAGGTAATGCAGAAAAATGTCTTCTTATGTCCCTGACTCATCTAAACAAGCCTTAGTACAGGTTTCAGCCACTCCAGCAGTACTCCCTTTCCTTCATTTCTGTATCAAGAACTACTTCTGTTGTCCTTATACCTATGTTTGTTTACTCTGAGTCCTTGTGCTTTTATAAAATTCATAATTATATATGCATGAAGCTTCAATTCCCTTCGCAATCAGCATTTTGACAATGCACCAATTTGGAAGTGAAGCAAACAGACACCAAAAATGCCCATTGTGATCTTACCAGCGGAGCCCTGCACCTGCCTCCTCTGTTGGACCTACACTGCTGTTTGCATTACAGTGCTGCTTGTATTACAAGGTTGAAATGATCCTTATTTAAGGTCAGACTCTCTCTCTCTCTTTTTTTTTTTTTTTTTGGTAGAGTATTGGGTTTTTTGCCTCTTCCTTAATTAGTAAAAAATAAATAAACCAGGATCCTTGTAACTGACTTGCAGTTTATTTTCCAAAGCTGTTGTACCAATGCAAATGAAAAGGCAATGAACAGAGGCATAGAAATTAATATCTAGGGGCAGGGGGAGGTGGGAATGTCTAATCTTACGTCCATCCCTACGGTGGCAGGGAGGGGTACAGAGAGGACACGAAAAGCCCACCTGTTAAACACGTGGCTCAGGGGCTGGTGCCAACACAGAAATCTTGGGTTTTTCGACCATGGGGCACTTTACTCGACACCCGGCCTGATGGCCACAGACGTGTCCCTATCTTTTAGGGGAAAACGGATCCTGGGCCAGGAGCTGGCAGGGCTCATTGAGAGGGCTTTAAACTAGGTAAGAAGGGGAATGGGGCTGAAGCAAGGATTGTTGGAGCTGTGCCAGGGGGAACAATAGCAAGGCCGGGGGATAAGGCAGTGGCCCAGCTGAAGTGCATCTACACCAATGCACGCAGCATGGGTAACAAACAGGAGTAGCTGGAAGCCATCGTGCAGCAGGCAGGCTATGACTTGGTTGCCATCATGGAGACGTGGTGGGACCATTCTCATGACTGGAGTGCTGCAATGACTGGCTATAAACTCTTCAGAAGGGACAGGCAGCACAGAAGGGGTGGTGGAGTGGCTCTCTATATTAGAGAGTCTTTCGATGTTGTAGAACTCGAGGCTGGGCATGACAAAGTCGAGTCCCTTTGGGTTAGGATCGGCAGGGCCAACAAGGCTAGCGTCCTGGTCGGGGTCTGTTACAGACCGCCGAACCAGGATGAGGAGACGGATGAGGAGTTCTACAGGCAGCTGGCAGAAGTTGCGAAATCGTCAGCGCTGGTTCTCGTGGGGGACTTCAACTTCCCTGACATATCCTGGAAGCACAACACAGCCCAGAGAAAGCAGTCTAGGAGGTTTCTGGAGAGCGTGGAAGATAGCTTCCTGACACAGCTGGTTAGTGAGCCTACCAGGGGTGGTGCCCCGCTAGACCTTCTCTTCACAAACAGAGAAGGACTGGTGGAGGATGTGATTGTCGGGAGCTGTCTTGGGCAGAGTGACCACGAAATGGTGGAGTTCACTATTCTTGACGAGGCCAGGAAGGGAACCAGTAAAACCACTGTACTGGACTTTCGGAGAGCTGACTTTGTGCTGCTGAGGACACTGGTTGGTAGAGTCCCTTGGGAGGCGGTTCTGAAGGGCAGAGGAGTCCAGGAAGGCTGGGCGCTCTTCAAGAGGGAAATCTTAATGGCGCAGGAACGGTCTGTCCCCACGTGCCCAAAGACAAGCCGGCGGGGAAGAAGACCAGCCTGGCTGAACAGAGAATTGTGGCTTGAGCTTAGAAGAAAAAAGAGGGTTTATAATCTTTGGAAAAGTGGGCAGGCCACTAGGGAGGACTATAAGGATATCGCGAGGCTATGCAGGGACAAAATTAGAAAAGCCAAAGCTCATCTGGAGCTCAATCTGGCTACTGCCGTTAAAGATAACAAAAAACGTTTCTATAAATACATCAACACAAAAAGGAGGACTAAGGAGAATCTCCATCCTTTACTGGATGCGGGGGGAACTTAGTTACAAGAGATGAGGAAAAGGTGGAGGTGCTTAATGCCTTCTTCGCCTCAGTCTTCAGCGGCAATACTGGTTGTTCTCTGGATACCCAGTACCCTGAATTGGTGGAAGGGGATGGGGAGAGAGATGTGGCCCTCACTGTCCATGAAGAAATGGTTGGTGACCTGGTACGGCACTTGGATGTGCACAAGTCGATGGGGCCGGATGGGATCCACCCAAGGGTACTGAGAGAACTGGCAGAGGTGCTGGCCAAGCTGCTTACCATCATTTATCAACAGTCCTGGCTATCGGGGGAGGTCCCAGTTGACTGGCGGCTAGCAAATGTGACGCCCATCTACAAGAAGGGCCGGAGGACTGACCTGGGAAAATACAGGCCTGTCAGTTTGACCTCAGTGCCAGGGAAGCTCATGGAGCAGATTATCTCGAGAGTCATCACGCAGCACTTGCAGGGAAAGCAGGCGATCAGGCCCAGTCAGCATGGGTTTATGAAGGGCAGGTCCTGCTTGACGAACCTGATCTCCTTCTATGACAAAGTGACGTGCTGGGTGGATGAGGGAAAGGCTGTGGATGTGGTCTACCTTGACTTCAGTAAGGCTTTTGACACCGTTTCCCACAGCATTCTCCTCAAGAAACTGGCTGCTCTTGGCTTGGACTGGCGCACGCTTCGTTGGGTTAGAAACTGGCTGGATAGTCGGGCCCAAAGAGTCGTAGTAAATGGAGTCAAATCCAGTTGGAGGCCGGTCACTAGTGGCGTTCCCCAGGGCTCGGTGCTGGGGCCGGTCCTCTTCAATATCTTCATTGATGATCTGGATGAGGGCATTGAGTGCACCCTCAGTAAGTTTGCAGATGACACCCAGTTAGGTACGTCTGTCGATCTGCTCGAGGGTAGGAAGGCTCTGCAGGAGGATCTGGAGAGGCTGGACCGATGGGCTGAGGTCAACTGCATGAAGTTTAACAAGGCCAAGTGCCGGGTCCTGCACCTGGGGTGCAATAACCCCAAGCAGAGCTACAGGCTGGGAGATGAGTGGTTGGAGAGATGCCAGGCAGAGAAGGACCTGGGAGTGATGGTTGACAGTTGGCTGAATATGAGCCAGCAGTGTGCTCAGGTGGCCAAGAAGGCCAACAGCATCCTGGCCTGTATAAGAAACAGTGTGGCCAGCAGGGCTAGGGAGGTGATCGTCCCCCTGTACTCGGCTCTGGTGAGGCCGCACCTCGAGTACTGTGTTCAGTTTTGGGCCCCTCGCTACAAGGAGGACATCTAGGTGCTTGAGCGGGTCCAAAGAAGGGCAACGAAGCTGGTGAGGGGCCTGGAGAACAAGTCCTACGAGGAGCGGCTGAAGGAGCTGGGATTGTTCAGCCTGGAGAAAAGGAGGCTCAGGGGTGACCTTATCGCTCTCTACAGGTACCTGAAGGGAGGCTGTAGCGAGGTGGGGGTTGGTCTGTTCTCCCACGTGCCTGGTGACAGGACGAGGGGGAATGGGCTAAAGTTGCACCAGGGGAGTTTTAGGTTGGATGTTAGGAAGAACTTCTTTACCAAAAGGGTTGTTAGACATTGGAACGGGCTGCCCAGGGAAGTGGTGGAGTCACCATCCCTGGAGGTCTTTAAAAGACGTTTAGATGTAGAGCTTAGGGATATGGTTTAGTGGGGATTGTTAGTGTTAGGTCAGAGGTTGGACTTGATGATCTTGAGGTCTCTTCCAACCTAGAAAATTCTGTGATTCTGTGATTCTGTGAATCTGGCTTCCTTGCCAGACCTGGCATGACACAAATATGTTGTTTTCAGTCAGGCAAAATGCTGAGCCTCTAGGTAAGTATTCATATTTATTTTGGGTAAAAAGTTCGTTTCTAGTCAGGCCAAGAATCTGGTGAATAATGTAATAATTAAGGTAGTAAATAAAGAGAAATAAGAGCAACCTTTCCTGACATAAAAATACGGTTTTCCACCAGTAATCAGTTTGATCTGAAACAATAAGCTTAAAGAATCGCAACACTAACTATCAAGTTTGTCAGAGAGGTTACAAATTACAGTCCTTCATGGGACTTAGAAAACTGGAGCATGTTTCAGAAGTGCCAGATCTACAGCAGGTTTATGTTTAAGATAAATATTTAAGAGTTAATTTTAAACATTTCAATAATGAAAAAAGCTGGAAAGAAAACTCTTTTTAAGAAGCAGTTTTGGAACAAACATATTACTTTGGGGGATTTTTTTGGCTAATAAAATGATAGACATAATACAAAAATATAGGCACAGATGATGAATAAAGATTAGCATTTAAAATAATAGTAATAATAATTAATAATAATAATAATAAATTATTGGCATTTTAGACACCAGGTTTGGTAGAATCTTATTGGTAGAAGTTTCAGTTCACTCTTGTGCTAAAATAATCCTGGAATCAAGTACAGGGCAAATAAACACTGAAAGACACATTTAGCATTTCTCATCAAATAACTGAAAACAGATGCAGCAACAACTGTAGAAAATTAAATAAAAATGCCATCACTTTGCTTAGACTAAACTGTAATTTTGATTTTACAAACACACACACAATTCCATTTTCACATTAATTATCTTGTTCTAGTACAAACATAGAACAAAACATCAAACACCACAACTACCACAGTTCCAAAGGAGTTTTTCAAGTTTCAGTCATATCTTGACACAACTATCCAAAATGCAAACTTGTCAAAATGCACAAATCCAGGGTTTCCTCTGCCTCTTCTGAACAGTCTCACAGACACTTTTTAATCACTCCATTACAATCCATTAGTCTTGCTCTAAAATGCAAGGCAATTATTAATAATTACTGTTGTTGCTGTTGCTTTGTTGAATAAACACTCCTTTCATTTGGGTGGTATGTAATGCCAACATGTACTACGATGCTTCCTTCCATTTATACTTACAGTTCTGTTACTTCACTGATTTGAACCTGTTGGGATCCTACATTTCAAATTAGACAGTTTCTAGATAGGGCTACTTTTCCCTTACTTGTGACCGCTATTAATTTTGGATGGAAAATTATTAAATTAAAAATTAATTAAAGAATAATTTTAACTTCCTTAAATGATACACTGATACCTCTTATTTACCAAAATCTTGAGAGGAACCCTTTGCATTGAAATGTTTAAATACCAATTATTTTGCTCAGAAAAATCTTCATGAAACTTGTATGAAAACCGCCTCTGTTGAAACAAGTCATAATGGGCACCATTTACCTCTAACAATCATTTTCACTCCATCCTAACTCTGTTACCATTTTCAATTCACCTCAGTAGCTTTTATGGTCAAGTTTTTGTTTGGTTGGTTGGTTTTGTTTGCTTGTGTTTGTTTGTTTGTTTTTCAATTTTTTTTTTTCAGTAACAGCAAACTACTTACAAAATAATAAATGTTGAAAAGCTGAGTTATTTAATTTTGCCAATTTTTAGATCCAAATTTATTTGCATTCTTCTAATTTAATATTTTATATTTTTTTAATGCCTCAACACTGCAGTGAAAATGGTGAAAGAAGCTGCAAGGAGCACGCAATCCAGCCCAGCTGACTCACCAGCACCTCTGTGCACAGAGCCTTGGACAAGGATTTGCCACCAAACTGCACAAAGCTCTGAATAAATGTGCAACATTTGGAATACAACAGACCTTGTGCATTTTCAGACCAACAGTCCACAAAGAGCTTCACCCCTTCATTCAAGGATTTTTTCCTTGAGGAAGCATTTACACTACCTCTAGGGAGATTTTCTTATCTGGTTATTAACACTTCCAACATTAAAGGATTAAACATTTCTTCACCCAGGGCTCCCTTGGAACATGAGAGCATTATGTTTGCTGCTTACTCTTTGTTTGTAATGACAATTAGATATGTATTGTTGCCTCATCAGTAATTATACAGTCAAATATACTATCCAGAAGAGATGTAGTTCAATCACACAATGTCATATCAAACATTAAAATTATACATTAGTTTTCAGAAATGTGCAACATTTTCCCAGCATGAATGAAGACTCCTGCTCACATTTTTCAGACCAATTTTTATGAGCCCTTCAATGACTGAGGTGTACAGAAATACAGTCTTTAAGAAAGGTGATGCAAAGATCCTCTCTGAGCAGGAATTACCACATCACCTTTCTGAGTATTTATTTCAGTTGCCAGAGGAATGGCTGTTTGAGCATTTAAGCTAAGAAAACACAACATAGTACACACCGTAACATGTTGATGGACTTACGATATCAAAGAGAATCTGTCTGGATCAGAATAATTTAAGATGTAGTATTCCAATCTGGGTACATTTTCATATATAGCTAAAAAAACATTTCTCTTTATATGGATTTAATGCCTTACCTATTTCCAAAAAAGACACAGAAGTGAAATAAGAAGGTAGAGATGCCATAAACCAGACTGCTTAGGCTCAGTCCTGAATAGGGAAACACAACACTCATGAAAGCCAGATAAAGCCAAGCCGCCAAGACCGTACGTCTGTCAGCCAAGCGGTTACGCATCTTCTGCCTAAGGTGATGAATCCATAACCTCGAAGCATAGCATAGTGTAACCATATTGTATTTTAACGCAACGAAATCTTTGAACTTAGGCTGAACCCTGGTCAGGAGCTTTCTACTGAGAAAAGAAACTACATTTGCATCGATTCTCCTAGCAGCTCTTCTCTTCAGAGCACTAGATTGCGCGTTCTTGACAGTACGCCTAGAGAGCTGACATTTTTTCTTGCCCGGTATTTACATAAACAGTACAAGCTGTACATTTCCAAGACTGCAGGTGATTTCATAATGATCTTGCTTTCAAAATGAAAATTTTAAAGGTAAATTCATGTCAATAATTCTGTATCTGCTGCTCTACCAAAATATTTTCTACTGAAATATGACAAGCTTAAGTGCTTTCCCCTATTTTCTCTAATGTCAGGTAAACAATGTTGACAATTTTCCTATGTGAAACCAGATCAGCCCTAGACTGATATTTACAGCAGTGTCTGAAATGGAAGCAACATAATTCACTGCTTTTAACTGTAATTAAATTCACAGGAAAACCTTTAATTGAAATAACCAATTATAATTTGATTTCTATTTGTACGTTTCAGTCATTTGTCCAAAGAAAGTTCACTACTTTTTGGGTGATAAAATTTAGTATTCCTTTTTGCTGCACTGAAGCATTCCTAACATATGTATTTATTTTAGCAGTTATATATGACTACTTTATGTTTATTTAGTTTTATTCTTACTATTATTATGTTGGAAAATACATTTTAATTCTTTGTTTTATTACGTTGCAAAGTACATATGAAGCTCACACATCAATACTAGATGATAATTTTTAAAAAGTTGATACATATCAACCACGATAGTGTGGGAATTGGAAACTGCTTAAAATAAGAGAAGAATTTTGAAATTTTATTCGTTACATAAAATCATCTTAAATATATCTGTTTCTTAAGAAAAATGAAGTAATAAATTGCATTGGCATTTTATTTATTTATAAAATAAATCTTTTTATGCATTAAATGATTTAAAAGTATAATTTCCATTCTTCCATGACTTGAGAAACAGCACATCTGATCTTCTCACATCTAGTTCCTAAACATAAAATGGAAGAGCAAACAATCCTACCGTTTTTTAATGTTCTCCCAAGCAGTTTTTAAATTTTCAATGAACTAAATCTGAATTACCAACAAAACAAAACAAAATTAAAACAAACAAAAACAACTACAAAAAATAAAATGAAAACTTACACACAAACAGGGAGGGTGGTATCTCCATCAACAGCTAGTTTAATGCTTCAACAAACTGACTGCAAGAAAACTTTAACAGAATGTATAACGCTGCTTTATTATTGTTAAGGCAAATGGTTATAATAGTTTAAAGCAGTCTTTATATAGTTTATGATAGCTTCACATTTTTTAGATACATATACACAACTAAAAAAAAAATCTAAATATGTATTTAGAAGTTGATGAAAGTGAAAACTGATTTCATTTTCATCTATCCTTCAACAAAACATATAAAATTCAACTGCATTATTCTTAAGTCTGGAGGAGAAATCCTAAAGAAATGCATGAAGAACTGTAACAAACTAATTTGTTGTGAATTGTATGCATTCTCAGAAATTAAATGCATGAAGCACATTCATTAATATCTTGCATTTATATAGATAGCTTTTCATCCTGAAGAATCCTGAAGCACTTTGCATGTACACATGAAATATATCTTCACAAAGCTCAACCAAAGTAGTTCCATGCATCAGCTCAAAGAAATCCTCTGAAAATTAGCCACTCATCTAGCTTCTCTTTTCTGCAAAATAACTATTAGCTACTTCTCCAGCAATTCTGGCATGCAAAATTCTAAAACTCTCTTCTACTAGTAGCACAGGAAATTAAAAGCATCTCACAAATTACTCCAGTCCCTGCTATAATTTAAAAGTCCCTCTGGGGCCACCTGACATACTCTTCTTTGATCTCCCCTTCCCCTTGTAAACCACATAGCCCTTACCCTCCAAATTGAAAACATACAGCTTTTTTATCTCTATTCTCTGCCATGGGAGCTTATCCAGTCATGCCATGCCTCCTGGCATCTTCAAGCTTTATGCTGCTCCTATCCCACAATGAACTGACAAAACTGGTCACTGATAATAGTATCTCTTTGTTAAGTGATTTTCATTCATTTGGTCATTGTCTGAAATTCTGGTTTGAAAAGTTATAAGGGATTCATGGGGATCCGTGCTACTTAGCTCTTTACCTTGCATGTATGTGCTGCTTTGAGAATTCAATGAGAGTCAGCAAAATGTGGAGTTCCTAATCTATGGCATTCTCTGGTAAACAAATGAGTTCTTCTTACGCAACAACCCATTACACAGCACAAATACAGTGACTGTCTCACTGTTTTTTCTTTTGTCTATCAAATCCAGAAGCTTGTCTCCTGCAGTGGCCAAACACCTCGTAATACATCAAACACTTCAGACTTTTACACAGTAAGTGAAATTTCCTTTCTGATCTATGCAGCAGCAAAGTCTGCTTAGAGTTGTCTTAATATTTCTAGTAACAGTGTGGCTTTCAGTCAGGATATTTTCAACTCATCATAACCTAGGTATAAAATTAAACTCAGTAGTGTTTTGTTGTTTTGCAGTAAAGGAAAGGGGGTAAGGCAGCAAGATGCATCTCTCTTCTTGCATTACAAGTCAAGCAACAAGCACATCTGAAGCCCTTATGCATCACTAGGTGCATGCTTTGCTGTAGTTACTCATGTATTTCATCTTCCCTACAGTCGGCAAAAAAACTGTATGCCTCCAGGGGAAGAGAAAAAAAAAAAAAGAGGAAAAAAATCCAGTGTTCTTTATGTTCCTCTGCAAAGTACTTAATGATATTAGGCACTTACAAAGTAAAGATTCAAGTTTTCAAAAGAATTCTAGCTGAGCTGTGACAAAATCAACCAAACAGGAAAACTACTCATTAAGCTTTTTGTAGTTCTACCTAATATCCAGCATAATCCTACATCTCCCTGAAACCCTCTGGGCTCAGTACTAATGGAACAGTCTTAGATATCTGTTTTGAGTCCAGCAGTGATGAACCAAATGTTATTTTGTTTTTTTTGTATTTGACTTTGCATCTCAGGTCAGTGATTTAACATCAGTCAGACTCAAGAGAGTAACTGGTAGTGACATAATTTGGAAAATATACCCTGCAGCACAATGGAAAATGATGTAGTTAAATAAAAACAAGCAGTGTGCTGGGTAATTGGGAGCTGAACTTATTTTGTTACAAATTGAATGAGTCCACAGATCTTGTTAAATGCAGCTTCCGAACGTAACGAACAAATAGAAAGGCATCATCGCTATCCACAATGGGCTACATGCTAATTTCTCATCTTAAGGTAAGCTGTCACCATCAAAAGTCTAGTAAAGAAGCTTCAAATGTTGTTTCCCACCTTGACCAGAAGCTGAGAAACCCCCTCATAAATAGCTGAACCTATGGGCAACATTATGAGGGCCGGCTTGCTCCTGGCCTTAAAGGGCTGTTTGAGCAGTTGAAGCTTGTTCAGCCACTGGGAAAAACCTGGCCTGCCCCTTTCTTTTTGGTACAGCTCTATGCATGAGAGATCAGGGGGGTGGTGCTGAGATGGGCTAAGATGGGCTTTTCTGGCATTAAGGAGCTAGAATACACTTCCATGCCCAGGACATTCTATGCTGGTCTGTTCAACTCTGACTTCAAGGAAATCATTCCAGATGTACCACTCCACAAACCAGTGCTATATTTCAAACCAATCCTAGTTCAGATAGGTTTTTACAATATCAAAATAACTGGCGTTACAGCTTCTTTATTTTATTACACTAATAACATGTTAATTTATATCTCTGGTATGAATTTTCACTTTGAAAACTATTGCTAATTTCAAACTGGAGCAGGTAACTTACAAAAAAAACCTCTCACATAGAGGAAGTTGATAAAGCTCCCTATATTTCATAGCAAGGTGCAATTGAGTCTCAATGAAATGAAAAAATAATACAAAATAATATAAAAGAACTCCAAAATTAGGTGACATGTTATTTATCTCCAGGGTAGAAGTCATACGATCAAAGAATTTTTGTGAAGTTATGATAAAGTAACATCAAGAAGCTAACAATCCAACTCAATCAAAACTATTAGCAAAACCATGACAGTTCTGTGCCATGGAATACTCTAGAAATAAAGACCTACCTACTCACAAAAACTAGCAACAGTTAACTGATATTGCAGTGCAATATTGTGACCATCAGGAACAGGCTTTCTGTATGATGCTGAAGTTTTAATTTACAAAATTAATTTATCTTCAGAGCCCTTTGACTTATGTCTCAACAATATCTCTTTCTTCCCTTGGTGCGCTCCTACTTCCCAGTGACTTCTGTTTTGACCTGAGCATGTTTTTGCAAACTTCTTGTGTAGTTTACCCGGCTAGCTGCCATCCTTCAATATTCCACTCCCTTGTATCAAAGACAGCCCAAAATAACTTGTGTTGGATCCTTCTAGAAACTGTTCTAATAGCTGTGTTCTTGTAAAAAGATTTTTTCTTTCACATTAAAAGAAACCATGTGAGGCATTGGCTGTAATTAAAGCTTGGTCCTATTTACACCTACTTATTTCAGCCAACCAAATTTCATGCAGTTTTGTACTGATACTTTATAGATGACATCTCAGAGAACAAAAAGCTACTATAGTTACACCACTAGTGCTGAAAGCACTTAAAAGCTGGAACTTAGCTTCAACATGTAACACTGTATTTTACTTACATTTTTGAAAATACACTAACAGAAATAGCAAATTAATCACCCATCCTTCCCCTTTTAGAGCAAATTCAAACATGGTATACGCAGGTTGCTAGAGCTGTTTTTACCAGCTGTGGTGAGAATGTCTTTATCCCACTTCATTCAAAAGCAAAAATCCCCAGGTAGACAGAAACAAATCTAGTTATTTCCTAATACTGATGGGTCTGAGAATTCACAGTTACCATTTGTCAGCATATGTACTCCAGTCATTTAAAAATCATATAAAATACCCTAAGAAGATTATTGTTCTTCATAATTAACACTGATGTTGTAAGCACCTGAAACTAATAAATGGACTCATAAATGGCTTCAAATCTTTATTTCTGAAAGTGTATTACTAAGTGACATTTTACTAAGTGGCTAAGTACAAAGTTACTCTGTGGAATGATGCATGGGACAAGGATGCTCTTTGTCCCTTGATGTCATTGTTATAATGTTTTGTTTGGATTTCCTAGAGCTTCCTGCGGTAGCCTGGCAGAGTGGCATCCCATGACAGCTACCCCTGTGCTATCAGCTCCAATGACAGGTGGAATTGAACTGTAGCTGTTGAGAAGTTAGCTTAATTTCCTATTGTTACTGGGTTTAGAAGGATACCAGCTTGAAAAAAGGTGAATTGCAAAGCACAGAATAAGGCTTCACATATAGCAAGAGATGATGAAGAGAAAACAGAAAGGTACCACCTGAAATCCACTGGCAGATATAAAACAGAAACATTAAACTTCTTGATCAGCAGTTTTCTTTGCTAACAAAAAAGAGCACGAGAACCTCCTAAATTCCTTCTTACTGCTTTTTAATGTTTCTCAGCGTTACATTATTCGCCTCGGTGAAGGTGTACTTTAGAGAATGACAATGTTTACAGCTAGATGAATGGTGGCAAAACTGAACAAAAACAATCTGGTGAGTCAAAGTTATTTTTGATTCTTTGTTTCCTTGCCCTGCAAATATTTATGTCTGTGTGAACAATATCTAATTATCTGAAACTGACAGCAACGGGCACAAGCTTGAGGTGTATACCAGCATTCATTCCTTGAGGAAAGTAAACTTGTTTTTTGGTCCAGCAGCTGACTTCTGCACAACCCCCCTAAAACTTATGTAAGCCTGTCAGCTTTCTTCTTTTCAGAGGGAAAAATGTTTTGAATTCACCACAGTGTGTGGAAAGCATAGAGAATTGATCAGAGTGTCCCTGCTCTTTGTTAGGCACACTTGGCCAGTCTGCGCCCAAGCGAATTGCCATGGAAACACAGTGCTAGGAGCAACAACCAGCAACAACACGGGGTGACTGTCATTTAGGTACAGGCCGGAGGCTTTTACTCGCCTGGAACATTGCTGAGCAATTCTGAATAACAAATTACTTAAAATGAGCAAATTTGCAAATAGTAGAAGTGAGAAAAAGAACTTGGGGATCTTTTCAAATAATCATTTTCTCAGCCTCCTTCCATCTTGATACATTTGTAAACTCCTTTCTCTCATTTTCCCTGCTGTGGAGTGCAGAAACTTTCCATATCTGACACCTGGTATGTAAATCAAGAGTGTGCAGGATGTTGTACAGCTTCCAAAAAACTGGAAATGCAGTTAGTTGTGAAACTATAACATCTAGGTGAGAAAATCATTCTTGCAGAAAATGACATAGTAACTCTGATCTTTTTATGAAAAGAACAGATCTGCCAGAGTGCTGATATGCCAGACAGCAGGACAAATTCTATTGTGATTTACGCACCTTGTAAACCAAATATAACTCAGACAATATAACTCATAACTTGTGACAAGCCATGATGGCAGCTTGGAAGATTATTTTCACAGTTGCTATTCAAGGAGAGAAACTGTATGTTTGATCTTAATGAAGATCTCCAGAAATCAGACTGGTCCTAATGGAAACAAAAATAACATCAAAGCAAAAAAGGGGAAAATCAAAGATCTGCTTCACAGCTTTACCATGGACTATCTCCAAACAGGGCATAGATGTACAGGGGTGACACAGACACTAACAGCATCAGGTTAGCAGGAGATAACAAACCAGTACATGAGGGTGCCTGAATGCAGATTCCAGGACAGCAAAGCATCGTTCCCTAGAGAAATGTAATACTCTGCACACCTGTTCACTCACAGTGCAGACCGTGAAATGACTGTGGGCCCTGCAGGGGTCAGTTTGGCACAGAATTTTTCAGAGGGATAATAATTGCAGTCATGGGCACTGTGTAACACAACAGACTCAATATGACAGGGTTTAAGAATTGGATTAAAATAAAGTAATGCCCAAACAAAGTATGTCAATAACAGGCTGAAACTATTTCTTTTGTAAAGGCTTTCCCTTAATTTTTGCACTTTTAGTCCTTTCAAAACATGCCACACTTTGTTTTAAACAAAGAACACATTAAAACTCTTCCCATTAGTCTAGGAGCAGAGCATCAATACAGAAGAAACACCTCACGCTAGAGCTGACTGTGATACATCAGGATATTCACAAGTCACTCAGCACTCAAAACCAGGAATCTTTCTGACTTGCTCACTTGCTCCCTCTCTGGAGAACAGTAATTTCTCCGTGTGTGGAATTACCATGTTTGACTTGGCAGTGCGGTGGAAGCATCACATGGCTTACAATGAAGGCCCAGAGTGCAGTTTCTATTATTGGTAGCTGGTTATGTCATCAGAGCATTCTCACATGTCAAGAGCAGGTGTCCCCACTGCTGCATTACAAATAAAATCATTCTCAGTAAGGATTTGGATTTAAAATGAAAGCAGCAAGCAACCAACCACTGCACCTCTAAATAACGGCATGTAGGCAAAAAAAAAAAAAAAAAAAAAAGAAAATAGGTAATTTGAGATCATACTTAGGAAAAGCAGGTGAAAGGTACGATTTAAGGACAGAACATTTAGCTGTTAGCAGAACAATTTGTAATTAATGCCATATAATTAGATCACAAGCAGTTAAAGACACTCTTCAGAAATTGGATCAAAGAAAATAGTCTTCAAAAACAAAATAATGTATAATTAGGTTAAGCATGTGTATTTGGAGAAATTAAAAACTTAACAGAACTTTTCCTCAGATTTTAAGCCTACGACAATTAAAGGTTTCCACAACTTGGGAATCTCCTGTTACTATTTCCATTCTTCTGGGCATTTCTTGGTTAAAGTAACTGAAGATTTAATACAGAATGAGGAACAAGTTCCCTAACTGATTTATTTATTTATTTATTTCATATTAAAGGCAAAGGCAACCAAGTTGGTCTAGAAATCCCAGTTCTCAGTGGTTTCCAGTTCCATTCTATATTCCACTAACTTAAGCTTGATCAGTAGTAATGAGAATCTATCTGCAATTTTTCCTTACAGCCTTACAGTTGGTTCCTTGGGGCCAGGAGGGAATTTTTGGACAAGCTATGGGAGAATGATATCTCACCTGAGAAGTGTGGCACTCACTGGGGATGTGGGAAATAGCCTGGAAAAAAGGAAAACAATAAATAAAAAAAAAAAACTTACATTTCCCAGATCTTATATCTTTAATTGTATACCCCTCAGTGCCTTGAAACTCACTTCTCCCAGCTTTGCTTTTACCTTCCAAAGGTCTTAATTTAATGTCAGTGGAAAGGGAAGAACTCTCAAAATCATCACTGTTCTTTTGTAAAATTACATTAAAGCTTCTTGGCCAAACCCCTAAGAATGTAGTTTCTCTCACTTTTATTTGTTGCTCAGTTCAGTGAGCTTGCAGTGAATCTTGGGATACTTCTATACAGAGCAGAATCAAGAATCATGAAACTTTCTATTCTGTAAAATAAAGTTCGCACACACATACATAAATCAGTTTCAATGGCTTAGAGGTACCTGCTAATTCTAAACACAGCTGAGCAAAACGGACCACACTTGAGCATTCTGCAGTTATTTTTCCTTCTTCAGAGTGAGCCAGGCTGCACTCCGAATGCCCACATGCAGCTTTAGATAATGCAGTGCAAGAGGAGCAGTTACTCTCTCACACATGCAGCTGATACCATTCAGTAGCATTCACCACATCTACACAAGCCAAACATCAGAAACAAGACAACGAGATGGTGCAATGCTGACTGCCAAGTTGCTACCGAATCCCTAGGGGCTGATTGTCCATCACCTCTAATGGGGCGCTGCATGCTGTGTGCTTATTTGCATAGTAATTGCGTGGCACGTCCCCGGCCACCAGCCTTCTAACTGGAGGGAGGAGAAAGCAACCCCGCTGACCAGAAAAGTAGCTGTTGGAAGGAGAAGGGAGAGGAAGGGGATGTGAGTGAGGAAACTGAGAGGGGACCTTGAAGAGAGAAAAAAGGATTATTTGAGTTCCTTCAGTATCAAATTTAAAGTAATGCAAAAGCTGGCTGAATTCCAGATCCCTGAAAATCAAATTCAGTTCCTGAAACACAAGAGCAGATGGTTGACTGATGTGAATAAGTGCAACTTCAGCTGAGGTTTTGGCAGATCTTCTTTCTGAGATTGAACTGAGAGTCTGTGAATGTTCAATGAACGTGGATTTTTAAGATGTATTCCTAAGGTACTGTGGTGACAAATAGGTATCCTTCTTATCTTCTCCTCATCTCTTACCACAATAAATTCTCACTTCATTTTTCATGCCAGAAAATTACTCATTAACATAACCAAACCCCAAATTTGGCAGACTCTGAGGGGTTTCCGCTGAATTCTTCCTGCCAGCTTCTTTCTGTGACTTAGCACAAGAAGTGATGTAGAAGGTAAAGCACAGGGGTTTCTGATAATTACCTGCATCAAAGAAATACAGTTGATTTGAACTAACAATAAGATATGATCTGCATTAACTGCCCTGTAATTAGACATCTTCTCAGTGCATTATTACCAGAGAGATCCTCCTTTTGTGTCTCAGCTGTAGGTCTAACCTTGGCTGGGAATACCGATTTCTTGCAGAAAGGAAGGATTTCAGGCTCACACATTCATTTGGTCCTTGGACAGTGCTCTGAGAATGCAAATTATGCTACTGTTTGAGTGAATGACATCTGTGCCACTGGTAGAAATGCACATGTAACTGAGCAGATATCACTGACTTCTGTCAGGTCAGCAGTGATTCTTTAGGAACAAGTAGCACACAAATCCTGAACTAAGAAACAAACCATCATGTCTTACATAGTCCAGGCCCTGGGACCTCAGAGAAGGCTAACAGCTTGGACAAGAACATGATGATGGATGGCAGCTACTATCAGCCTCTACGCCCTGTTAGTTCCCCCCAGCACGTCTGATCATTCCCTATAAGGCAAATCACTGCACAACCTGGTCTTCTGGATATCATAGAGATTACTTCTCCCCCTTCATGTTTGAAGACAGAAAATGCAGGGAGTGGAAAATGCGCAAATTATGTTTTGCACAACAGATGAAGGGAAATAAGGGAGCAAAGCTGCTCTGAGTTTCTAGAGATTTGTCTGTCACTTCTCTTCATCACATCTAGTCAAAATGTATTCCCTGAAGTGAAGAACATGTAGGGAATACAGCAAATCAGTGCAGGTTTCTCAAAGAAATGATGATGCTTCCAGGTAACTGAATTACAACTCTGGCTTTAACTCAAGGTGTAGTTCACAATAAGCAGAACAGAGGGTTCACACCATGCCCTACATGTCTGAAAAGCCATGACTGAAGCTGAGCAAAATAATTGCTTTGATTTTTCTGGTAGGATATAGAAACTCTTGGGAAAATTTTGCTGGAAACAGTAGCATATAGATTTTTATGTATTTATTTATTTGGTAAGGCAACTAGCCTTGGTTCTAGCACTTTAACATAAGTATAGAAAACTCACTTTAAAAATTTAGTGCAGTGAGGTGCATTGAAAACTGGCTGAAGAGCCAGGCCCAGACAGTGATCACCAGGGGCAAAAAGTCTAGTTGGCGGCCAGTAGCTAGTAGTTTATCCCGTCAATACTGGGTCTGATCCTGCTCAATATCTTCATTAACCATCTGAATGATGCGGTAGTGTGCACCCTTAGCAAGTTTTCAGGTAACACAAAATTGGAAAGAGGGGCTCAGAGGCCAGAGGGTCACTCTGCCATCCAGAGGGACCTCAACAGGCTGGAGAGTGGGGTGGACAGGAGCATCGTGAAGCTCAAGAAAGGAACACGAAGTCCTGCACCTGGGGAGGAACAACGCCAGGTACCAGTACGCATTGTGGGCTCCCCACTGGAAAGCAGCTTGGCAGAAAGGACTGGGGGGTCTCGGTGGACAAACTGAACATGAGCCAATGGTGTGCCCTTGCTGCTAAAGCGGTTCACAGCATTGTTGGCTGCGTTAGGCAAGGCATTGTCAGAAGTCAAGAGAGGTGATCCTTCCTTCCCCTCTCCTCAGCTCTGGGGAGGCCACAGCTGGAGCACTGCACCCAGCACTGGGCTCCCTGCCCAGTACAAGAGAGGCAAGGACATACTGGGGAATATGGCCCCCAGCAAAGGGCTGCAAAGCTGCTATAGGGGCTGAAGCATCCCTGCTGTTAGGGGTGGCTGAGAGAGCTGGGGCTCTTCTGCCTAGTGACGAGAAGGTTCGGGGGGATCTTCTCAGTCTATCAGAACACCTGAAGGGAGGGTGGAAACACGATGGAGCCTGGCTCTTTTTGGTGGTGCCCAGTGACAGGACAAGAGGGAATGGGCACAACCTGACATGCAGGAGGTGCTGTCTGAACATCAGGAAACAATTTTTCCAACATGTGACTGAGCCCTCAAAGAGGCTGCCCAGAGAGGCAGTGGGGTCCTCATCCTTGGAGACAAGTGGCCCTACTTCTGGGGTAGGCCTGCTCCTGCACGCAAGTTGGACAGACAAGATGACCACCAGAGGTCCCTTCCAGACTCAGTCATCCTGTGATTCTGTGAATACACAAGCTTTCTCCTCTGGGAGCTGCAGAGATTCATAGGGTTATCCTGTCATCTCTTGTCACCTGAAAACCCATCACAGGGCTTTGGCATGGGAAGCTGCTCTTGTAGTGCAATTTAATAATTGTTCCACTTCACTAGCAAGTCTCTGTTTTTCAGAAAACCTTGAAGCATTTCTATTTCAGGGTGCATGTGCACAGTGAGAGTGCAGAGAATGAAAGTGTTTCCCTAGAACAGGTAGAATTGCTAAAACACCTATGCATTCCTAAAACACGTAACAGAATAAAAAGCATCACTAAATGATAATTTTCATCGAGACAAAGGGAAAAGCTATAATAGGAATCTGTTTCTATGCTCTGGTTTGCTGCGAAGTAGTCTGAATAGTTTCTAGGGAGCTCTGCAGTTTATTTATTTGCTTGTTTGTTTTTTAAATCTCAGCAAAGGTAATAAGATCTACCAAACATCCCCACCAGAGCTTTCACGTGCACCAACAGGAATTTTTAAGTGAACCTCCACCTCTCTGTCTTTTTAATGTTTTATTTCATATTCCATTTTCAGGGACTTATTAAAACAACAAATGTTCAAAGAAAAGAGCAAAGGCAAATTCACATTGATTTGGATGCTTTTCAGAAGTGTGGATTCAAAGACTACATACTTTGAGCTTTCAGTGCTCCACAATTAACATCATGTAAGCTGCCATTATCCAAGAATAGGCTAGGAAACCCTCTGTTCTGCAGACATAAAATCTATTTGAATTGAATCAGTTTTTGCCACCAAAAATAAAATAAAATAAAAAATACTAAAAAACAACTTCTAATCATAGAATAAGTAGAATAAGCAAATCTATACAAATTATTTCTACATCTTCATTTCTACTGCTCTCCCTCAGATTTTATTAGATCATCTTATCTAATTCGAATCCTATTCCACCAAAACCCCTGCTCTTTTTAAACCTTTTATCCTCCTCTGTGCAAACACACCATTCTCCTGGCAACTGAAGAAAGAGGCTTTCTGTCCACAAGCCCCAGCATGGGTCTCATACAACAGCTAAGGGGTAAGGCTTGTGAAAAAGAAAATTGGATAGCTTTTGCAGAGGAGAATAAACCAAAGCAAACTTCAGTACCTTGGAGATTTATTTCTCTAAATATACAGTATGCATTTTTGAAAATATTTTATTTTGGAGATTTCCAGTAGTGCTGTTGTAACATATGCAGTCCTGGCTTTCTAGAGGTGTTCTAAACCAAATAACTTGATTTATTTGACTTTATCTTTCTGGATTTTGTTGAGGATTTTATCTCTTCTAAACATGGAAACAGGGTACCTGCACATTGGATCAGACCACCCATCTCAGAATACTACTGCTCACTAGACCATCTCTAACACTTGTCAACAACACACCTAAAGAAAATGCTTAACAAACAGAACACATAAAACAGGCCTCTGTTTCTGGAATTCAGTACTTTGGGAATTCCTAAGCCAAAGGCTTTATCGGAACATTGTCCTAGTCATCACCAGTAGAGGAGGTTTTGTCACTCTTCTTCCAAGTTATTTTACTACATACAGGCTAAAGGATGCTTAGAAATCCCTTTAAAACTTTATTGAAGATGCTACAATTAAAAACAACATTTTCTTCCCTTTATTATTCCTACTCAAATTTGACCTTCAAACAGGTTTTAGCCAGTCTATTTTAAATCACTGCCACTCTAATTTAAGTGGGCAACCTAATTTTCCACTGGATTTTTATTTTTATTTATTTTTTTGTACAAAACTACCACAAATGCTTTGTGATTGGTCTCCTCACACAACCTCTGGAAGCACATTTTGCACCATTAAGTACTACTTAAATTGAAAATACTATAAAGTAAGCCTATGCAGTTTTTTGCAGCTGTATTTTAGAGCACGATCGCTGCACAGATAAGCTACCTAGCTAAACAAACTGAAACAATCATCAAAATAACACAGCAATCTTCAGTATCAGTCTTTAAATTCTGGCTTAGGTAGGAAAAATAAGGACTCAAAATAATTTTTCAAATGACCGTTAGTTCCTTAGATAGGCTGGTGATTCCCCTGATGGGGCTTCTTGAGGAAGAAATCAAATGTTTCATGCCAGCAGCGGTATTATTTCTGCAAGCTTCAAAGACCACCACAGGACGAATGAAGTGCTCCTCAGGAACACAGAACCTTTTCTACCAAAAATTTCAAGTTAAACAGAAAGTTTTCATTTTGTTTGAAGTATGTACACAATATCTCAAAACAGCATAAATCAAAGCAACAAGCAAAAATTAGCAAAACCAAGCAGAATAATTCTGAAAATATTTCACTTTAGGGTCCAATCCCCCATCATAAAGCCAGAAAGCAGGACATGGTATCAGAGATTTTAACCAGTTTCCAGTAATGATATTCCTTATGAAATTCTCTCAAACATTATTTTGCGGTAGTCTGAGAATACTAAAAGTTTTTTGCAGTCCTATGTTACGCTGTAATTTTGTTGAAAGAAAGAAATAACCTTTTTTAAAAAAATCCTTATGATTCTAAGAAATTTTCAAAAAGTGACAGCTGAAAAATATTTTGTCCCAGTATTTGAGGATCAAGACAAAAAATGTAAACTTGTGCAAATCTATCATTCAAAAGGAAAATTTGTTTTTATGTAAGTGCATTTGCTCCAATAAAATTATTCTAAAGAGCTATAAACCAGATGAAAATGGAAATCAATCCAGAAATACATTTATTCCTCCTACTGGTGTGTTTTTAAAGCTTAAGTGTATTTAACGTTGATTTTATTGCATGGCCTGATTCACAGAAATGGTATTTGAGATAGTGCATGAAAGGAACTGATTTTTTAGTGGAAGATTATTATTCTTTTCAATTATTATTCTTTGCCTCAAGATATACTTGCCAGAAAAATGCACCCAACCCTTCCACTCCCAGTTCTCCAGGCAGGCTTGAGGTTTCCTGATTCCAGCATCGCTTTGATTTGATTATTATATTTTAAAATCTAAACTGGTAACTAAATGCAAACAATCTGATAAATAAACGTGTATTCAGCATACGCTTTAAAAATAACCATGCTTTTGTTGTTTCTGCTTTATTGTCCCCTTAATAATAAGAATAAATATAATAGTCTGATGAAACCCCTACTGAAGCTAGTTTTGCTATCTAATTGAATAGGAGAAAGAATATTGAATCTAACTGAATAGAAAAAATCTTCAGACAAAAATACAAAATGGAGCTGTAAGTGCCTCTTCAGAACTGTAAAACATAGAAAGAGTTGAAAGAGATTTGAGCTCCATGTTTGCTTTTTTTTTTTTTTTTTTTTTACTCAGGCAAGAACAAGGAATTGCAGGCTTCATTCTGCTATCACTTGCACTCAAAGCACCTGATGTCTTCTCCATTTGTTTACTCCTTGTAAATGGATCAGTGCATTACTTTGACTCAGAAAAGCACAAGGTATCAACAGACTTTTCCAGGAAAGCAGTATTCCTCACATCCGAAATTTATCCTAGGAGTACTAGGGCTTTGTAGAGCCTGCAGACCTTCATAGGTTTGTGTGCCATGCATGCTGTAGTACACAGACTTTACTCAAAACAACTGTTTTTTTTTTCAGGTCACCTGTTGAACTAATTTGCAGCTCCTGAATGCCTACCTATCCTCCAAAGAAAAACAGCTCTTTAGAACTGAGATCATGACCCTCAGTGGTGGCCCCCTTCAGCCAACGAAAACAACATGCAGCTGCAAGTTTAATACCAGTTAGAGCAACTCAATTGCAGACCTGTTGCCCTGAGCTCTTCAGAAGAAAATGAAATGGTCAGGCTAGCATTTCTGTATCTCCTTTCACAGCATTCTCCTCCCTTGTGTGGCACTGCCTATCTCACTTTCAGCAAAAGTAACCGTTCATGCCTATCCACAAAGAAGAATGAGTTTAAAAATAACAGTTGACAGAAAGCCCTGGAACTATACACAACCATGCTTTTTGAAAAAGTCATCACTTTTCTGCTAATATTGCAAATAACAAAATAACCATTAAAATTGCACATAGCACCTAATTCGTGAATAGCTCTACGCTTTCTTCTTCCTCCCTCGGGACTACATGCCTCCTGCCCCAAGGACTTTAGAACTGCACAGCAGTATTTCTGACTCCAGAACTCCTCAGCTCCTGTAGGCAGCTTGTAGCCCACTGAAAATGGATCAACTATGTTGTGAAGGAACATAGGTGACCTATTTAAGCTCTAGATCCCAAAGGGAAAAAAAAAAAAAAAAAAAAGCAAAGAAACAAACAAACGAACAAAAGCCAGGTGTTTGCTTCCAAATTCTCGAAGTTTTACTACATGGCAACAGTTTCTTACTATTTTAAAAATGCTTTATAGTGAAAAAATCCCACACACTTTCATGCATTTTCATATGGGATTTACTTATAACTTATATTAGAGAATGAGCAAAGGAGAGGTACTGCTGATGCAGGAGCTATACTCTCACCAAAACTACTACTAGAAGGTAACCTTTTTGATTGAATTGCCAGAGACATCACCAAGAAATAATTTGATCCCTCCCTGTATCTTCCTCCAGAATCAGCTCCTTGAGTATTTTATTTTGTACAGAACAAAAGTCTTATGCAACTAGGAAAGTATTCAAAACTCATAAATGTAGCTGCATAACAAAGTGAAATTGTTCTCAAGAACGGATCTCTCAAAGTGGTCTTTTTTTTTTTTTTCTTTTTTTTTTTTTTTTTTTTTTTTTTTTTTTTAATTCTCCTTTTTCTCTTTCATCAGTATAGCCAAATAAAAGGAACAGATGTTAACATACTTCAGCCAAAACTGAAGTAAGCCCTTATGGTCAGAGCTAGCAACTGACGAAAGATATCACTATAGAACAGATAATTCCAAAATGGATAAATGAACACAGGAAAACACAAAACTACAAGAAATCTACAGCACAGTCAGTTTGGTACTGGGCATATCCAACTTGTGCACACTACTAACGTGTGTTAGCAAAGTCATTTTCACTTTCCCTGATAAAGATGGACAGTAATTGCCCCTCCACTGCGCAACTGCTGCTGCCTATTTCTTTATCTGTAGGCAGACCTCCGTGTTGTCATCCCCAGGTAGTCTGCAGGCCAGGTGCCGCCCTGAGTTACGCTCATCCAAACCCACATGACGTATACCAATTGCTGGCATCAGCGTTTGGCCTCTCATAGTAAAATGAGCTATTAGGGTGATGACAGATCTATAAAGATTACTCTGTGATACCTAATTTGAAAGTCTTCATAGTGCAATTCTGCTTCTTTGAAAATGACTTTGTAAATCTCACCTGGTTTATTCTACATCAGCATGCCTGGTGTAAAAACAAAAAGACTCTTCAAGTCACTCAATAACTGTGCCACCAACAAAACCAGAGATCTGCAAGTTATGCAGGTACTTTGTTTCATGCACGTCCTAGTCTCTCATCATTCCTAGTAATAAAAGGTCCTGCAGTATCCAATTAGGGCCTCAAAACACAGCTATTTCAGCAGCTGTTCTTTATTACCGCTCATGTTGTTGCTGACTGCAGGGAATGCCAGGAAATTTCTCTCTTACTGTAGATGAGTTTGAGCAATTCTCTGCACATCTTTAAATAATGCTGATATGCATACTGCTCCCCATCCCCTGCCATTCTGACTGATCATGCCTAGCAGTCACTAATTGGAATTTAGCTATATATTATGCTTTCAGTAGATAACAAAGTACATAGGTTCCCACACAGACTGTCTCCAACAGAATCCAAAGCAAAAAGCATTAAAACCATAGTTTTGCCATTTAACTCAGCAAAACTGAAGGGAAAAAAATTGTGAAACAGAGTAAGTCTATAGGAAGATGGCATCTTAAAAAAAAAAAAAAAAAAAAAAAAAAAAAAAAAAAAACAGCATATTTTGAAACTTAATTCAGTGAAGAGACTGGAGAAAATTCACCAGTCATGACAGCTCAAAGTATAAAGTAATCTCCCCTGAGGCAAATTTTAGAAATACTCCAGACTCATACTTAAAAATTATCGGTGTATCTTTCCTGTTATTTTGTAAAAGTCATCCATGGGAGATATCTTATTGGCAGAAAAATATACATATATTTTTTTTCTTTTTACTGTTTCAATGAGATTAGAATATAACATAGAATGACAAAATGCATCCCACATTCAGAGATTTTCATACATGTTGTAGCTCCTTAACAAGGTATGAAAGACAAACAAACAAACACACTAAGTATAGAGGCAGCAGAAACACAAACAAAAGCAAATACAGTGGGCCAAACTTGTTTGTGGAGATTTTCAGACTAAATGGCACCAATCTGAATTTAACTCATTACAGAGCTTCGGTCTATCAATGGTCAGCTGTGGATTTTGACAGAACCTTAATCTGCAGAGTAAGCATATTTAACCCACACTACATTCAAAACTTCCAGAAGTTTCATTTCTGATTTACGGGGACTGAATTCTGGGAAGAAAAACTCTTAGAAATGCCACAGTCAGAATAGCATCTTATTTACGATATGCCTAATACAAAATAAATGTTTGCACATGAATAGAAAAATGTAGAGAGAAAAGAAGCTTCAACATGTGGTTTTAAAAAAGGAAAAAGAAAAGCCAAAGCTTTTTTTTTTTTTTCCTACCATTGACTGTTTTTACAAGAGGAGTCAATGGATGATAATGGTCATCTGGTTATCTAGAACAGGACAAAATCTGCTTCCTTTCAGCATTATTATTTTTATATATGAATAGAAAAATGGAAGATTTAAGCAGGACAGCTCAGGAAAAAAAAAAAAAAAAAAAAAAAAAAGCCTCTATTTTTTTTCTAAATGATAGCATTTAAAGGTCCACAGAAAACAAATGAAGTCTGGCTGTTTGGCACAAGCTGCTTCTAGGCACCATTCTCCAGGAAATGGCTTTCTTCTACTAACTGTGCAGTGAAAGGTTGAAAACTTTTTATATATAGACACAGCTCAGCTAGCTTCTAAGTGTTCTTTATTTATAAGTGAATTGGAGGTTAGTCAGTTACAGGCTTCTAGACAAGGGTTTATGGAGGAAGAGATCAGCAATACTCCAAAAAGTTCAGAGATGCACAGTTTGAATATTTGACTCAGCTGTACACAGATACTCCAAGCAAGTGCTGATGTGCTATTGTTTCCTTCAGGGAAAAAAAAAAAAAAAAAAAAAAAAAAAAAAAAAAAAAAAGGAAAGAAAGGAAAGAAAAAAAAATAGTAGTTGTGAAGTGAAGCAGGAGGCCTGTATTACAGGGTGTTTTCTCAACCTGAAACAATAAACCAAAAATTGTTTTAGGAAGGTGATGCATGATCCAGACATGGATATAAAGTTATGAGTTCTTTCATCAGGAAGTCACTAGGTCAAATTTATTTCTTTCGAGCTGTGCACAAGCTGGTACTATCCAGTTGCTTTCTGGTGGCCACAGGAAGCAAATGTCCAGACTCAGCCAGGAGGATGCTGCCCATGTCAGTAGATAATATCACAAAGAATCCAAGTATGGGATGAAATACAGACTGACCTGAGATGATCAGTTCAAAAAGATGTCTGTGTATCAATGGGGAATTAAAATCTGTAGTTCTGTGTATTTTGATGTGTAGATTATTAAAGTAACTTAATTGTCAGGAATTAGTACTCTATCACCTTAAACTAATGTCACAAAGATATACTTGATAATAAAACACGCTAATTAAACTGCTTTTCCACAGCAACTGACAAATTGGTTTGCAAAGAAGTGGCATCAGATCAGCTTTTATAGAGACAAATCAGGGCTTTCTTTTGGAGATACAATTTTCTTAAAGGTGGCTAACCTAGTGGCATGGCCCAAAAGAGGCCTTTTCATGCTTTGTGTCCACTAGACAACACAAAGTAGTACAGAGGGGGAGAGAGAGGGAGAGAGCAGGTGCATGCATTTGCAGAAATGTTTACAAAAATGCCATGGGTTCTCTTTCCATTCTGCTTTCTCCCATAATGGCTTAGAGAATGGAAGAAAATAAGATCACTGTTCTGTGTTTGTTTCTTTTTTTCCCTCCATAGGTGTTATCAAATGAGGTAGGTATGACTTGGATATATTTGCATGACAAACAATCTTTAAACAAAGTCAGTGGTGGAAAAAATGACCAACTGATCTTTGCCACTCCTCTTACCACAGGCTGTCTTTACAGCTTTAAAAGGTAGACTACAAAGCTGGTGGCAGAAGCTGTGATTTTGGAAATGGCAGCAGAGGCAGGAGCTAGTTAAAGATTTTAACAGTAGTGCGTAGTGTCATACTTATTTTCACCTCCCTTTTATTGGTACGAGACTTGCCTCGTTCTCATGTTGCCTTTGTATTTATCACCTATCACCTCTCTTTCATATTCCATATTTCAGACTCTTAATTTTTTGATACACATTTGCAGATGATATTTTTATTGCAGTGCATATAGTTCTATTTGTTTAGATGTTCTGGCAAAATTTCAAGTGATTCATGGTACAAGATAAGGACAGGTAATTATTATCTGCAGTAAATGACCCTTCTGCTCTGAAAACTTACTTTAGCAGTCCATCAGTGTGACCAGTTCTACGTTTTAGCTTGAATAAAAAGCTCTGTAAAGGATTATTAGCTGAAGCCAATTCTGTAAGGTGGTAAATTGGATTTAAGTTTTGATTCAACACAAATTAATTGTTGATCTTCCTCTGCTGGATCCAACATTTTTTCAAGGTTTTGAATCTTTGTAATGTCAAATCATTCCTCAACCCAGATTACGCATCTAAACAGCATTTTGGTTCGCTCCAATGCACTCATTCAGACCTGCGAGGCTGAACTCAGATTGCACTCATGACTGATTCAGCAGTGCATAGGTCTAGCGTCAAACACTGAACCACTCTCAAGCTCCTGAACAAAAAGGCATGAGACTGGAGACACCCATAAAATCCCGAATTAGAGACCTTGCTAAAGAGGCTTCAAACTGGTTTTGTACACATAGGTATAAACTGTATGCTTGAATCTGACATTTGTGTGTTCAGATACCAACCTGCCATGCTCATTTCCCTGCATTTTCCAAATTGCTAAGACACTAAAGGAGACTAGATTGAAGCACATTAAAAACACTACAAAACACAGGTCCATCGTGAACAAGAAAATAGCACCATACATTGTAGGTATGCAGGCCTCTTTACAGTCCCCTCTTCTAAACCCAGACCTCCCTACATAGCTCCAGACCTATTTGATTTATCTTTCTGCATCCTGTTGCACTGTATATCGTGTATGTATAAAACACACACATACATAAAAAAATATATAAATCTTTTTTATAGACAGAAATCTCCCCAAAGGCAGCATCCTGTAGACTCTAAATCAATTTATTTTAATCTAATCTTCATCTGCAATGGTTTTCTTGGCTGCAGCCATCAAGGAAACATCTTGGCAGGTGGGAAAGAATGAAAACATATAACATTTGTTTCTAATGGTTCCTATGCACCATGTAGTTTTGACTTTCCAATGCAGAAATGCCTGCAAAACCCATGAAATATGACTGGGTTTGGAACTGACCTCTGATGTAAACTTAGATCTGCACAGCTGAGAACTCTCTAAAAAATGAACATAAAGATGTCAAAAACTCCTTAAAATATCTTTAAAAATCACTGAAGTAAAGTCACTAAGTGAACTTTCCTATCTAAAGACAAAGCTGAAGTGGATTTTTTCCATATAACTGTATCACCAAATGGGAGGCCTTTTTTACATTTGAAGACTTCTTTACATCCACAAAATGCGATGACTTACTGATTTTTCCTACATTTTGTGGGAGCTTAAAATGAACACTCTTGCAGCTACGTTACATATTCAGTTCCTGAACATTAAACAACGTGATTACACATATTATAGTTTATATTTAGGAGGGAATTTGAGTCACTCTTAAATCAGGGGGATGCAATACAGATGAGTAAAATACGTGCTTCACTGCTCAAAACAAGGTATTCAGGAGACATATAATAATAGAGTCCTGCGGAATTCAACCACAGCTGCAGTCAGCTTCTTTCAGCTTTATCAAAGATGGGGCATGCTGAACATCTACCCTTGCTTCAAACATTTTCTCTTCCCTGCAGGGTCACAGACATCAGGACAGTACCACACCTAAGTACAAATTATACTTAGTCAAGGCAAGTCATATCGGACCTGGCGTATTCATACTCAGCTGCAATCCCTACATTTTAGGCAGAAAGAGTATTTGCAGTATTGGCAGAAAGAGTATTAGAAGGAGTAAATCTCAGTCCCATGGGAAATTGCAGATTAGTCTGAAAAAAAAAAAAAAAAATCTAAAGAAAGTACCCATTTAAAAATTATTGCAACTTAAGGATGATTTTTTGCACCTGAAATTTAAAAATAAATAAATAAATAAATAGAGGCCTCATTTTGAATTCATTTCCATTTTTACACCTTGACCTGAAGCAAAGTTTCAAGTTATCTGGTCTGTTGCTGTTCTAGGGAAAATGGTTTTCTATCATGAATTACTTAGACCACAAACTCCTAGGAATCTCCCTCTATTGTTAGATTTCCGCTCCCACTTGCCAAACTCAGCCCCTTACTAATTGCCTGGGGGTACAGTGCCTTGCTTACAGAAACAAATTATTTTCTTGATGGAATAGCAGGATGTGCACCTGCAGAGACTCGGATTTGGAAGCCTGGCACACAATGAAGAGGGCAGCTGGGGAGCCTGGCTGCCCAGCAGCCTGCAGGATTGGCCTCCAGAAAGCTAGGAAGCCCATCAGGTTGCACATCAGCTTGCAAGCAGCCTAGCTGGCAAGATGGCTGGCCAAAACCCAAGAAACCAGGAGAAGTTAGTCAGCCTATCTTCTACCCGGCTTCTGTCAGCAACCCCGATGAAATCAACAAACACTGCTAGAAAATTTCAGTTCTGTGGCACCAGCATTGAATAATGCGAAAGTATATCAGGAGAACATGTTACCCGCTGCTTTCCTAGATCCCTCAGCTCTCAGAAAGAGAATCAGCTGAAGGTTAAGATGACATTTCTTGCAGATGTTGCACTGTGGAAAATAAGTGAAAGCAGAGAAGAAGAAATCCCCAGCAGTACTCTGTGTGTGTGCAATATGTCTGCACCACATTGGTCAAGACTGCTTTGGGGCATGTTCTTTGAAAGACCATAGCTGTAATTCACATTTGTTCACACACCTCATAAAATTGCAGAACTGAGTTACTTACAGTGTTAACCACTTATTCCTTTGACCACTAGAACAATAAGAAGTCAGTTTGATTTTAATTTATTAACTGAAAGGAGGTTGGTGGTCGTGGATTAGCCCTCTGTGGGAGTCACTGCAGAACCAAAGCAACACTTGGTCTGGCACGGAATAGCTCTGCTACCAAACTCTGCTGATGGACAGATGAACTAGAGCAGACACCAAGCTCTGCTTGCTGTTAGAAGTGGTACTTTTCAGAGCCACAGGCAGCTTTCCATCACAAGGTTGGATCATGGCAAACAGGAATGTGCATATGACCACATGAGAAAAAGGGCTCATCTCATCTATTACTTCAATAGGTTTGCACCTGGCCCAGCTTGATTTTTTGCCAAGTTCATCTGACTGCTGTAGCTGGCAGTAGAAGAGAAATTGCTTATGCTTTCACTGAGCTTTCTGGTTGGCTGCTTCTCTCAATTCAGACCAGCATAACATATTCTGACTTGAAGAAGCACCTACTGAACATGGAATTTTCTGTCACATTACTTACATGAACATTGCTATGCCAAACCTCTCTAAATATTAGTACTTGAAACAAAAAATGCATGGAAAAATAGACAAAAAAAAAGATTAAATGCATATCTTATGGTTCAGTTTTAACTTTTAAAGTGCTCTTAGTAGACTAGAATGTGGAAGGCACCTACATAGTGGCTTTTAAAATCTCTCTCTCAAAAACAAACAAAAAACCCCCCAAAACACATTTTAACTTAACCCCTAAAGACACTGACAAACAAATTATCAAAACAAACTAAAAAATTAAGAAATCACATCAATACATAGGATTAAAAATAACTGAACAGAGCAGAGAAGCTTTTCCAGAGAAGCTTTTGCTCCTTATGGGTAAACAGCAAATACATGCCAAGAGAATGTGCTGTATTCGTGTCAAGAAATTAAATTAATCAACTATTTTGTTGACAGAAACATCACAAGTTATTGTTCAACCACTCCCTAACCCTCCAAAATTACAATTTTTATCTATTGAAATAATATGCCTTTTCCCCTAGTACAATAAATCAAAAAACAAACATGGAAGAGAAGCAACTTCTGATTCATCAGAATTTAAAAAGTCACGCTAAGACTTGGATTTTGGCTGCACTGACAGCTATATTCATTATGATCAGGCTAAAGAAAGATAAAGGAGCATGTGATGGCATCAGCACCTTTCCAGAAGAGTTCTGCTCGTGGAGAACAGACGTACAAGTTGTTCTGCAGAAGAAATACCAACACAAACTGTTTACTTCTGCATGTTGTATTTGAGCAATAGTGTAATAAGAATCCAAATTCATAAAAATGATGGAAAATAACAACTGTTATTAAGAAGCCATTGGTTATGATTCAGAATTCTGAGTGAAAGAACAGGAGCAAGGTAATTTTAAGGACAGTGTTTTTAAGGGTAAACCAAGTGAGTGTAAAGCAAGAATGAAAAGACAGATATTTGGGATGATTCCAGAAACGTTACAAAACACCATTATTTTCACACTTTCCCATGTCTGTTGACTACCCATCTCTAGTACTGATCTAGTTCTCCGGTTCTAAACTTTCTGATCAGAAATCCAGAATGGGAAGGTGAAGGATATTCCCAGTTCCCAACCCCATCAATCACTGTTGGTAGGTTACTATTCAACACATAATTTTGCTGTTTCCGTTATCTTCCATGAATCGTGTCACTCTTTTAAATAATCACAAGAAATTTATATATATTTGTATATATAGTATATATATATATAGTATTAGTATAATAAATATATAAGATTTACCACTAGGAAATCAATAAATACTTGAATAATTGGAAGCCAAGATTTTATATAGAAGGTCATTTGAAACTCTTTCCTCCTGAAAACATAACCAAATCTGTAGGCAAGACACCTTTGTGAGAACCAAATTCTATTTCTGACCCTGATACAGCTCTGTTAGGAACTCATGGGTAAGGCATGTCACCTTTCCATACCTTAATCTACTTTTACATAGAACAGGAAAATGACCGTAAGTTACTTTGATAAGGCCATATCTTTTTATTATTTTGAAAACTCAACCAGTTCCTTATCTTCTCTTGTTTTTCTTTTTGTTTGTTTGTTTTTGTTTTTGTTTCACTGCCTCAGGCAATGGACATGATTCAGTCTAGTTTGCTATGTGATTTTTAAAACTCAGAGCCTGAATCTCCACAATGTTTCAGAGCAGAACAATTTTAATCTCAAGTGGTAAATAAAACACGCATCCATAACACCAAGAAAAATAAGTCACTAGTCTTCAAAGGCATAAAATTAGGTTGGGATTCCTTAGTATATCCTTTTCCTTCTGTTCTCTCTCCTGCAATAACCTGCTCATTTGAGATTTATATTAGGCAACACCTGCAGTTCACAAAAGTAATGGAAACAGGAAATAATCCCAAAGTTACTAATACTACCTTAGTGTTCTCTATTTTCGAAATACATTGTAATAACTAAAGAATATATGAAGAATTGAACAAAGTCTGGTTGTAAACATATTATGGCCTTGACCTCAGTTACTTAATTTTAAAGCCATCTCTAGTTCTATTTGACAAGTAACACAAACCAAAAATTGTCTTAAAATCTGCTGGGCCTTACAATCATGCAATATAACAGGCTGCTCGTCTGCACTCTGACTGAAGACTGTAACAGACTCACTAAGTCTCTCTAGCTATTAAATATGAAGGCTGGATAATTTCAAGAATATCCGTATTAGCCACAGAGCCCTTGAATAAATGAATCCTTAGCACTGTGACAATGGAGCAATAAGCAATTTCCATTCTTTCAATTCCTTTAAGCTGCTTCCTCTGCTCTAATATATTTGTAATAAAAATGAGAACAAGTTTTCAGCATTTAAACTTTCCCTGATATGTCAGTGTCATTAAGAATGTGTCAGAATCAACACCCATTTGGAGCTGAGCTATCATCATCTTCAAATAAGAAAGCAGTAGCTGGGGTTAGAGGTAGCCCGTTTATTTTGCTAGTAATTCATTTCATAGTAAACTAGCTCTATTCACTAGTCCATGAACATCACATACATTTACACTCCCATTTTGTGCTGCAGTACATCAATCTGACACCTTCCCTCAAGGGGAACAGTCTATATGCAGACCAAATGGCTTTTCAGATGAAAAATAAGTGCAATAGCCTTTTATCTCGGGAGACTTGGGTTCAAACCCTTGATTAGGTCACAAGTTAAAATTAGTTTGGTGCTCTTGTCCTACCTCACATTTGTGCACTTCACACAACTGCTCCTCATTCAGGTGGTGCCTGATATGTGACTAACAGTCCCTGCTCAAAGGGAGGCCCAGGGCTACAGAGGAGAAGGATACTGTCAGTCAGCGATTCAGGTGCATTCACAGGAACATGGAGGAAAAAGAATGCAAAAGGCAAGAAGAAAAAATAGAGAAGAACTCAAGGGTCTCATTGGGTTTTGTTTGCTTGTCTGCTTTGTTTTTGTCTTTGTTTTCAATGTTAAAAATCACTTTCATTCCATTTTCCCCAATTTTTTAAAAGTACCAACAGGTGTACTGAGGCTTAACTTCATTTCTCAAATTTGCCAGATATTGAAGGGCCTTCTTATGTGCATAGGTTACCTAAAGACCATGTATAACATTTGCAGCTTGTAACCCACAGAACAAAGAGAATGGAAAAAGTCTCACTTATGATTTTTCAGACTCACAAGCTGAATGCTTTGACTTTCAGAACTAGCTAACAAAGAATTGCCACCTGTCAGGAGAAAAAAAAAAAAAAAAAAAAAAAAAAAAGAACTAGAACAGTAGTAGGATTACAGCCATGCAATAGAAACACAGGCTTGGGCTATTTACCTCAGGCTCTCCCTGGTTTTCAGCTTTGAAGATATTCAGTCAGCTAGAAGCACGAACAGTCTAGCATCTTGTTATTCCTGCTCCGAGCTGTCAATCCACACTAACAATGAAAGACTTCCCGTACTTTGTAGAACATAGCAGTAAATCAGTGCCATCTGCACAGAACACAGCAGCACCATCTGCATTATAAAGGTTTCACTGAAGTACATTATTGCATTATGCCAAATCGATAGCAGGAAATTGTCAGAAACTCTGCTGTACACCCAAGCGCACGCTAATTTTTAGCATATCCTACTCTCCTGCTGTACAGACTATCTTGTTGTACATATGGATATATATAAATTGACATTCAATTATGAACAAAGTGTGTTTTACACTCAAATCTGTGTAAGATACTTATCTTAACATTATCTCCGAAGCAAAGAATTTGACTGCAATATAAACTGCAATGTGTTTATTCACAACAATATTCCTGTGAGAGAAAGCAGTGTGCTATCCCCACGTTACAGATAGGAAATTGAAGTGCAAGGCGGAATGGCTTGCCCAGACCTGCACAACGGCGGTTGAGACAAAGCACAAATTTGAACCAACCAAATTCTACACAAGCTTATCTGGTGTTTCTGAACTAAGCTCCTAGTAGACAACATTAAGTATCGCTTTCTCAAAAATTATAAGTGAAACAGGTAAAAACACATCAACCAATTACTAAAAACTGCAATAAAAGCAGTTTTACCTCATGCTGCACAAGATTTCTGGACAAAGGATATGGTAAAACAAATGGCATAGACATGCCTTTTTCAACAAATTTCCTTCCCTCAAGAAATGGGTTATATTTCACTTGTATTCCTTTCTTATCATTACTCATTGTCATAATTGATAATTTCATTAGTTAGGTATGGTACAGGACATAATCAAGTATTTGAGAAATCCTGTTCCATTCCTCATCTCAGTTTTTATTTTCAGGAACTTAAAATTCCTATCAAACACGGTGTTTTAAAGACAATGCTGGCTGCAACTCTAGACTGCATGTGAATTAGTGCTATATGTTTACTCTCACGCAGATAGCTGTGGGTTGGCGTTTATAATCCGTTAGTCAGCTGCAGAGACATGGAGTGACTTCAATAGCTGTGACGGAAGATGCAACAGCCTGACAGGAAGTCATCAGCTTACTACAACCATCTGCTGCCATCTTCATGAATTGAATACAGACAATAGGGACAAACAATAGCGATCCTTTCAGCGTCCATACCAGGCCAGTGGTACTGGTACCACTCTTGTTTAGAACAGCTTTGGAGTGTTTGTTGTTGTTGTTGTTGTTGTTTTGTTTGTTTGTTTGCTTGCTTTCAGTTACAGGAATTCAAAAACTTGATCTCAGTTCAGTTTGCTGTAGTAGAGATAGGCTGAAGACTCTACTGCAGATCAGAAAAAAAATCACATATCTTAATTCCTTTCCACAATTAATGAACACTCAAGAAAAAAAAAAAAAAAACGTGCCTTAAGTTTTACCACTGCAACCTTACTGGTCTTCAGCAGCTTTCATGGGCGACACCAAAGCAAAGATGACCTTCACACGACCTCTTTCATCCATAAATAATGCTGTTGATAGCAAGAGAGCTCTCAATATGGCTACCAAAATCTTGCTTTTGCTACAGTCTCTTGTGCCTACACATTGTGCCTGCATATAAGGCTGGGGTATGTTGTGTATAGTTTTGGTTTTGGAGCAATGGTTTGAAAGTAATTCCCATTCTGACTTGTAAAAACAGCACACACAGCTCACTAAAGCAGCTGGTTATTCATGTAATAATACAGACAGCTGATACTCAGCTATCTAATACATTTTTAATTGATTCTGCAGATCTGGGTTCTATGTTTTGAGTTTCAAAGTCTGGCTCTAGTCTGTAACAGGGTCCTAATCGTGCTGACTCTGCATGAATGTTATCAAATTTGTACTCTCGCTTCAGCCTGCAAAACTCTCTGAATCCTCACTTAAACACAGAAGCATCAAAGAAAGTAAAATGAGACTTAAAAAAGAATTTATCACAACTACCAAGTGCAAGTACATTTTTGTTGTTTATACATCATTTCCTGATAGAACTTAGAAACGGAATGGATGTTTGACATATTAACTGACGCTTGGCATTGCTACTGCTCCTGTATGTAGCCATCTGATGACTCAGTGCCTAACTGCTCATTGTAGGCTTGCTCATACCACTAACAAAAACATTGATTTTTGAATATGTAATCTGCAATTAATTACATGAACCACTGGATATGCTACTTAGACTAATTAAACTTCAATAGACACTATGTTGCAATCCATGGATAGTTAACATGCAACACATTTTCTTAAATAAGGCACTTCATTAAAGAATATTGCTAAGATCATTGAAGTGTTTCATCTTCAGTATTGGGTGCAGCTCACAGCAAAAGAAATATGTCTGTTAATAGTGTGAATACCTCAGACTGTACTCAGGTTATATTTGGCTTACTACTGTCTTTACCTAGACCTTGCCTGTTAGGCATAATTGGACATGCATAAACTTTGTTTGGAGCCTTTGAACAGACCAGGATACTTTCTGCAGAAAAATTAATGTGGCTCACAAGCAACTTTGGAATCAGAAAGGCATCACCTGCCATGAACTCAGGCTAGATTTTTCTGAAGCTTTGTTCTTTGAGTTCTCTCTGCTTTGAGACTACACCCTCACATTTTGATATGTCATTTTTCTTTATTAAGGACATTCAGGGACAAATTTTCCAGAAGTGTTTAAGCACCTAGTGATGCAGACAGGCAGCTTGTGTTATTTTTCAAAATCACTTAGGCAGGTTAGACAGCTAAATCCCACTGAAATTAGTGAGACCGAGGCATCTGACTCAGGCACTCAAAAAAATTTAGCCAATGCTTATTTGCATTTTCAGGCTTCTAATCATCTTTGAACATCTGTCTGATATGTCTTGATTTATTTACACTGGCTCCAAGTGCATTTCTTTCTATCACCTCACTTAAAGAATATACCTCATTAAACAAGTTGCAGATTTTTCTTCCAGAGGACTTTTGAGATGACATTTTTATTCTGTATTTTTTTTTTTATTTTCCTTTAAATAGGTAACAAGACAGTTTGGGCAATGACATAATGCAGAATGACTATTTTATGCTAAAGCCTGCTTCATTGACATATTTTTTTTAATGTTTAGTTTAAAACAAAACAGTTTATTTATTTTAGAAGATTGCAAAATATTAAGCACCTTATGTGATTAGATCAGTTTATTTTCTTTCAACATAATATTGGTATCTCCATAGTTACACACAGAAATCATTAAACTTGATTTAAATTTAGTAAGCACATGAAAAAACTCACTTTATTGCAAAATATTTGTCCCTCCAGATGTTTCATTTATAGAACCAAATTACTCACCAAATGAGGAACTTTGGGTTACAAAATATTTCGACAAGGCTAAAAATTTGCCAGATTGCAATGTATCTGTTCTGGATATTTCCTTGTATATATATATAGATATATATATTTTATTTAAGATGTTATTCTATGGAAAATGGATTCATGACAGTTGGTCACTACACTCCAGATTAATGCTTTTTAAGAAACCAGAAAATTTCTACCATACATGAACTAAGACAGGTGAGATCTCAAAGAGAATCAAGTTCTGTAAGTGTCATGAAAAATAATATCTGGGCACAACAGACTAACAATTATTGGCACTAGCAGAAAAACCATGCATGAATTCAACAATTATCTCTGTTCCTTTTGGTCTGCAGATGTGGGTGGCTGATGCCCAGCAAGTGGAGGACTGGGAGGACTTGATAATATTGTTGAAGGTGGCTCTCTAGATGGAGTATGATAGGGGAACCAAGCAGCCAAGGTGGGAGAAAGGTAAAAAAGCAAATACATTGGAAAGCAGGCTTCAAACATGCCATTAAACTTCACCCAAACATTATTTTCATCATACGACTTAAGATTTTCTTGAGAAACTATTTCTTGTCTCACTGATGTGCTTTTAGTTGGTGACAATTATCTCTTTAGTCAGAGACAATTCTCTTTCTCTCTTTTTTTTTTAAAAAAAAAAAAAAAAAACAAGCAAACTTCATTTTCCATCAAAAATGCCTTCAAACACTTGTAACACCCAAGAGACTATCAGTGATTTTTTTCAAACTGTTGTTTTGCCTTTTTTAAAAAAGTTTTTTTTTATTATTTTTTTTATTTTTCCCAGTACGCAGTGCTTTTCATTAGAGAGAATGAAATGAAAGAATTGGCTGCCTGTGATGATTCATAATTGTACATTTTGTGGCTTCAATGACAGGATTTTTTTCTTTTATAACAGGCATTATTTATCAAGGCAACACGAGTCCAAAGCTGTCTTTCTATGTATGTATGGTACAGTTTATCTCAAGGTACAAATTTAATCATTTTCCATCTTATGTTTACATAAAGAGAACAGCAAGGTCCAAATGTAAGATGTTATATATTGTAAAATAATAATCACTCTAATAGGTGGGTGCTGAAGTTGATTACTGACTTGGAGCTTGTAGAATAAATGTACTAGGAGAAGGCTAGAAGCAAGGAAAGATGCACAGAATACATCAAATTTAATCAGGCAAATGTATCCCTCCAGGCTACTTTGCCTGACCTAAGCTTTCCACTGGGAAACCAGAGTTCAGAATAGTATTTCTGCAATGTAATTTCAGGTGCAATGAAGTTACATTATAAAAGAAGCATGGAAGCTATTTCTCATGCTGTGATTTGCATGGCTAGGAAAGCAAAAGGCAGGCAAGCTGTCCACCCTGAACCTATAGTAAAATAACTTATCTTACACTGCTCTAAAGCCTCTAATTCCATTTGCCCACAGCTGTGCAGCGTGCTCTCAAGAACCACCTTTAATTGAGACACATCTCAGTCAGGGACAGGATCAGTCTGAAAAACTATATTTTCTAGGATTCCACCAAAAGTGTTTGACATACTTGAGGCAAACAACCACTTGAGTTAAAGACAAATTTCTGTATTTCTCAAACTACTGATTTAAACTAAAATGAAATAATCCCTCATCCAAAAAGGAAGGGATTCTACAAGGTGGCTACCTATGACTGCTACAAAGAAACAATGGCCCATTACTATGTACCTAGGATTGACTTTGCAACTAGTAATTACAGGTATAAAAAAAGAGCATTAGAGTGTTGCTGCTTACCAAACAAGAAATGTTGCACTCCCTCATACCCAAACATCCCTCAAAAATATACAACTTTAAACTCACATTCCTGTAAGATCTCTTAAAACTCCTTCTATGTGGACAATGTCATCATAGCAATCAGTGCCACAGCACCATCCCAGCAGCCCCGCATTTAGCAAACCGTATGTAAAACAGCTTTTTTGACACTCTTTTTAATCTGCTTTATTTTATCCCTCCCCTTGGCTCCCCTTCTCAGAGTCAATTTGCAATAGAGTACACTCAAAAACTCCTATTTGCCTAGTCAAGGTTCTTCTCCCCCACCCCTTATCTAGTTTTTATTACAGTGAACACATTGCTTATGCAACCTTGCATTCAGCTCTTGGCATAAATAATTTAACCACAAGATGACTTGTTTGGCTATGCTTACAAAATTGAAAACTGTTCCACATAGTTTATTAAGCATGGGACTCCAGAGAGGGGAGGGATAGAGCAGATTCAGTTTGCAGCGTGAGTGCCCAGGAAACTCCATCCTTAGCTTTCCTTGCACAGTCTCTGTGGGCCTAATTGCAGGAGTGGCAGCACCTCATCACTGCAATTTCCACTGCTTTCTGCTGGCACTCTGAGTGCAGCTGTGTCTGAGGTTCTGCCATCAAAGATCATTTCTTCCCCAGAGGATCAGAGCTCAAGAGGTTCTTGAAGACAAGTTTGAACATTCTTTGTATGGACCTAATTTAGCATTCACATCAACGTTAACTTCTTGCTGTGCGGTACCCTTAACAGTGCAATTGCTTCTGTTGCATTCCACCACCTCACTGCGCAGTTAGACATTTCTGTAACAACTGTAACTGAGCCAGAACAGTCTCATGACAGACTAACTACTATTTTGTCTATAGAGTCATTGTAATAGGGAGGACAGAGCTGAATGCCTTTCTTCTAAATATAAGTTTTGCACAGAACTGAATGGTTCTTTTTGCTGTTCAGCCTATGTATTTGCTCCAATAACTAGATGGTGTTTTTTGTATTTCTGTATGGATACCCTGAAAAGGGATTTGACTTCCATTTATAGAGAATTTTTCCAGGATCAACTCATTTCACAGGGATCCCACGCCTCTAAGAAAACAACCAGGCAAACGAACAAACTGAATAATGTATCACATTCAGCTAGAGTTACTCAACATATGCAACATGTATATATGTTTATCTAGATATTCTTGTACACACACACCTCTGCATACATATGGAATCACAGAATCTAGGTTGGAAAAGACCTTCAAGATCATCAAGTCCAATCATCGGCCTGACAATATCTGTATGTATATATATATATGGTGTAAATAAGTACATATAATACACAAAAAGATGTCCCAGAACATTTCTGAATAAACCCTTGTGCAAATCACTATGAATAATACAGAGGACAAATAACAAAAGACATCCAGAATCTGCAAACAGGATTTGGGAAAGGATGTCCACTGCAACAAAAGGTTGGTGCTCTAAGTTGGTACCTGCCATGAAATGCTTTGTACAGATGAAAACCATTGTGGTACCATGCATGTCTATCAGACACAAACACTTTCCCAGTGCATATGACAAGTGTGGATTCCTCCAATTAAAAGTGTTAAGCCCAACTCATCTGAAGAAGTCCATCAATATTAGGCTGTCAATTCTGGAGCCCACAGTAGTATGCTTTCTAGACTTGTAAAACTTCTAGCTTTGAATGAGAGGTGCATAGTTCTGCACCTTAAAACTTTGGACTGCAAAACATAAGGTCAAACCCTCCCTGCACTCAAGTTTTATTTCTACAAAACACACTCATAACACAGATGTTGACAAGATCAATTCACCTCGACGTTTGAGGCACCCAGGTATTACAATGAAAGATTAAAAAGCCAAACAACAAAACACACACACCCCAAATCCCAAACAACAAAAAGATACAGTGGGTGAGTGGCAGGAACTACAGCTGCCTGATGAGAAGATTCTGAGAGTTCTTTTTCAGTGATAAAGATTTATTCAGAAGTCCAAGAATCCGTAAGTTCACATGCTCGTCTGAATATCCTCACTTGTGAATAAATACAGGATTTCTATGGTCATGTCAAAGATGACACAAAAGTAAGGGAGCTTTGGTGAAGATGAGAATCTGAGTACTTTGATATTCCACTATTTACTAAGAGTGAACCCAGGAAACAAAGGGTCTGTAAAGGAAGCAGAATTTACCAAAGACAAATTGCATTCCCTGTTGAGATCAGTGAAGACTAAGTTCACTAGGATGTTTTGGTGAAAATTAATTTAGCACGCAGTTGCTACCATCCATTCCAGGTATTCCAAATGGAATTAACTGTGGTACTAACAACCTACCACTAGCATGTCAAGGATTTGAAGCTGTAGAAGTAACCAGTATGGAAGAAGACTTGTTTCCAAAAAAGATGATTCATCCCAAAACACACTGTACTGGAGCCAGCAATTCTGCCCTCCGGAAAACTTCAGCCAAGAACCAATTTAATACAGGATATGTTGATTAAATATCACAGTTTCAAAAGTTCAGCTGAAATTCTAATGCTATTGTTTTGCATTCTGCATTATAACAGTAAAATCTTTTTAAAAGCAATGGATTGGAAGTAGAAGAAACAAGGAAAGTATATAAGAAATATACTCAACACACTATAGAAAAAAAAAAATCTGAATTCTGAGCCCATTTTACTGTCATGTTCAAAGTTGTAATTTTTATTGAGATTAATAAAAATTCAGTAAAGCAAAGTGCAGAATTCATCCCAGTGCTGCCTTCTTCAAAAAATGACTAAACACCTTGAACCACCATAAAAGAAGAAACTAACAGCATGTTAAGCATGCAGGCAGCCAGAAGCCCCTCAGCAGCACCATGCAGACAAGTACCCAGCATTGCTGACACATTTAGACAGCAGTGCAGTGTTCTCAACATGAGTCTTACATCTGGGCCTGGTATCACCTGAAGTGAGAAGATCTGGCCCGGCCCTGCCCTACCCAGTGCAGCATGCACAGCATCTTCACTCTGGTAAGGGCTGGACGTGACTGCTGGGGCTCCTATCTGTCCCCCAGCACGTCAGAACAGTGTCATTCCCCATGCCACCCCCACTCATCTTCCCAGAAAAATAACAAATTGCTGTTACTTGTTCTGGGTTCACAAGGGGCCCAGTTTCTGGGCAGGTAACTTGAGAGAAAGCACTTTGGGTGCTGACTACTGCTGCCATGTGCACAGACAGCTGACTGACTGGGAACAGGCAGGACAGTGAGGCTAGACCCTGAGAAAGAGCCCATGTGATCATCCTTTCTCCCGGGGATTTCACTGTTCTTGCTCTAAAATGTGAAACAGCATTACAAGGGGCATGCCTCTATGATGAAAGACTTAACGGGTGAAGCCTTATTGCCACCCTTACTGACACCAACTTGCATCTAAGTTAGAGACATTCAACCTGCTTAAATATAGTCATCCAATTTAAAAAAGAAGGACTTTCATAATTTCAGAAGACAAATTAGAGATTACATCTGAAACTACTGTTTGGAGAACAATATGGATTGGCTTAAGGCTTTGCAGATGACTGAGTTTTCAAAGGGTGGGTTGATTCAGTGCCTAGAAAAATAAAATTAACTCTAACCACTGAATTTGTGGACAGATTTCACACCCATGGTTGGGACAGTTTGTCAAGAAAAGTCTGATCTGAACCAGGCACAGAAGTTAAACAGCTGGTTGTTTTTTTAAGAGCTCTGCTCTATGAGAGATAACAGTATCATCCTTCTTTTGTGTGTGTATTCTATGGTAGCACTCAGTATTAAACTTCCTAGTTTCTGAAACACTCCATGGACTTACAGAGGAATATAATCAGTCTGCCAACAAACAGTAGGTTAACTTCACAGCACCTACTTAATAACAATCCAAAGTTAACCTAATATGCCATAAACCTGACAGCAATAGCCACAGTACCATGTTGTAAGGGTGGTTATAGATCACAAACATGAATCAAAACACTTCTGACTTCTTTAAAAATGGGGGGAAAAGAAGTGGGAATATTAAGATGACAATACAGGGAAGGCAGTTCAAGAAATGCCTTCACATTGTATCTTTCTATCCTACTAACTTTCAGGCATCTTCAACTCTTTTTTCATCTTCTTAGTGCTTCACCCATTTCTGTATACAACACTTCTACAGGGAGAAAGAATCATTTAATGTGTCACCACTATCTCAAGTTTTTAGTAAAAGACTTGTAAAAGGACATAACCAATGATAGGAATTTTAAGTCCAATAAAATTTGTCTGCTGTATCTCATGTATTTTGACTCATGCCATGCACAGCATGCTGACTGATGTATTGGGTGTTTTTATTCTTCCAACCGAAGGGTGTCTTGACTGTTATATGACTACTTTTGTCCTTTAATTTTTCTAAAATGTCAAAATAGAGTTTGTAGATCAAATTCAGTAATTTGTTCATTCATTTAGGACTTGGCTAATTTGCACTGCAAACATGCTGTCTCAATGGAAAGGTTACAGAGCTGAGATTTATTGTAAAAGTTGAAGTTCCATTGTCATGTTTTTCTTCTTCATACACAAGCAGTTCTGTTTATTCCCAACTCAGCAGCCAAGGTATCGATTAAGTTGGCTTAGGTCAGCCCAGCCAGCAATTCCAGACTCAATCTTTACATTGTTTGCCAATAGCTTTCTTTATTGACTTAAAATTCTTGTTTCTGACTTTAGGATCTTGCTTTTAGCTTTAGCTCTGTCCTGTGGTGTTTTTTTTTTGTTTGTTTGTTTGTGTTGGTTTGGTTTGGTTTTGGTTTTCTGAAGGTTTATTTTACTGCTGCCTCAAACTGTCCAAAGAAATTTCAGCTGAATGTAAAGATGTGTCTGCTAGGCTAAAATGGAAGAAACTAAATGAAACCTCAGTAAAGAGGCACACAAGGCCTCTCACACACTGGTTTCAGAATACATATTATTTCAGTGTAGGTATATATTACGCCATATCAAAAGCCATCTTCAGAACAATTTGTACCATATTCTCTACTCCTCTAAAACTCTGCAGAGAATCATTGATGCTCTCTTCATATCTCATTTGGTGTCCTTTGCTATCTGTAGTCCTGAAATGTTTTCTATTTATATGGGTGAATTAATGTCTGCGGATCTTACTTTCTACCATCTCAAGCTTAGTTTGTTGAATTGCATTTAACAATCTGTTACATCTCATTATTCCTGTTGGGTAGGATTTTTACTCAATTCTCCTGTGGAGAATCAGGTACACAAATCACAACTGAGCTGATCCTGGGAGACCCCTATCTATGAACCTGAGGACAGAATTTGACTTCGGTTCCAATATATGAATTTGCATTTCCCAAAAACACAGTTGTGGTTACATTTTCAGTTCTGTACTAGACTTATGCAGCTGAATTTATTATTCTGTTAACGTACTTTGTTTACTCTATTTGTTTTACTGAAAAAGCATGAGAGATTTGTGTGTGAATAGTTCTAAATACATATATTTTCATTAAACTAAAATATTGTTTGGGTTGGTCAGTAAAAGCTTTCAAGAAAAGTATCCTTCTGGATGTGTTAATTTCAGCAAAAATAAATATTCTATTATCTGTGTAGTTGACAGTCAGCTTTGTTGTAGTTCCAGATAAAAAGGAGAGTATGTTGATTAGAGAAAATACAGCTACATTCCATCTTTCTCCCTTGCTTCAATAAGAAAAGAACATTTACATATTAATTCCAGGACTGAACAGCTGCATTCCCTAGAAAGCACCATTCATTGCAGCAGTGAGCCCATGAAAGCAGGCAAGAAAAAAAAAAAAGGCTGGCATAAAACTTAAGGTGGATAGGGACACTGATTTCACAACACTTCTGTATTCCAAAAGGAGTGCTCTTCATTTTAAGGAGTGCATGTAGACACTTCCATACAGCCTACCAGAACACTCTTTTACCTATATGATGAGCAAAAGAAATAGTATTATTTCCATTTCACAGTGAGGCAAATGGAGGCATAAAGGGATTATTTACTAGATTTAGGAAACTACTACCCTATAAATTTAAGTGTGTCCTGTGTTGAGAGTTAGGCAATTTGCCAAGGATTGCACAGAAGGTCCATGGTACAGACAGAAACAGTTTCCATCTCCAGGTTCCCATTTCCATGTTTTATCTTTTCTGATAAATATTCAGGTCTCATTCCTTTATGCCTTTTTCTTCTCTACTGTTTTGTTATATAACTTTAAAATACATCAAAAGCAGATATATTGAGTTCTTTTGACAAGAACTGAAACAAAAGCTTAGGACTGTTTTATGCATCGATAGAAGTCTGCAAAGATGGAAGGCAAAGCCTACTTCTGTGAGGAGGCACTAAGCATCAATAGTATGAAAACTTAGCATTTTTCAAGCACAGAATAGTATCAAGGGTAAGACAAAAAATTATAAATTCTTGTCTTAGCTGGATTTGTCACTCATATTTCCAAAATCTGTGAACAATCTCTGGCAGTGATGATTTCCCCTGTGATCAAGAGATGTGAATTAAAATAGGTAACCTCCCACCACAGACTCAGAGGAAAAAACTGTGACTCAGTGGAAAGCAGGATTCTTGTCACTCTCAGGACATTTCATACTTAACCTTCTTGGCATCAAAAATGACAAGTTAAAGTGGGAAAGGTATATTAGAATCAACCAGCAGAACATTTTCTGATGAGAACCTATCAGAAAAGTAGCACTTAACATAGACTCAAAAAGACACAGCTGAAGGTTCAGTCCTGGAAACGCATCATTTTGCCCAACAAGTTTACTGGCATCAGTAGGACTAAGCAGATGAATAGGGACTACTTTTGCAAGTAGTGAGGTTGTAGAGATTCACAGTGTACTAATCTAATTTAAAAAGCTCTCCTTCTTTCCAAAGTCACACCAGCACTTTGGTCACCGACTCCTGTTCCTACAGATACAATTGTTTTGGGGCCATGTGGCAAATTCAATCAGTTCAATTACCCTGGTTAAAAATAACTCTCCAAAAGAGTGTTGTTTTTAATTCAGCCTACCTGAATTCAATCATTGGTGTTCTGCTTAATATTCACTAGCACTGCAAGCAACAATAGCAAAACACTTCATGACAATGTTTTAAGTGAATGCCATTTATCAATGTTTTAGGGAGAAATAGCAGCATTATTGGTCTTATTAAATATAATTAGTACCTTCGGGCCTTGAAGTAAAGGACTAGGGAGCCAGCTGTTGTCCACAACAAGTAACTGGCAGTTTCTAGCAGGTTACGCTGCCTCCTCCTCAGCAGGTTCAGAACCACCAAGCATATTTGCCTACTTTCCCAGCCATGAAGGACTTTGCATGCCCCACTGCCTGCAATGCACGGTAGAATACTGTCTTTTCTACAACCCACAGAATTCTTTGCACAATACATGATTATTTATGTTTGCTGCAAAAATGTACACTACATGCTAGCAATACAAATTAGGAGCTTGCTCGGCTGCTTTCTGGAACTTCCAACAGTGTTTTTATGTAGATTTCTGCTTATTCCTCCTCCCCCGTATGTTTTTCTTCTTCTAAATTAGAACTTAATGGAACTTTTGAAAGATATGATCAGAAGTTAAATGCAAGGTAACATTTTAAAAGCTTATTCAGCTGTAGCTGTGAGATCACACAGTAAACTACCAGGACCTGAAGTCATGCAGAGGAGAAATATCAACTCCAACAGAAAATATATTTGAAAAAATAGCAGTAAAAAAGAAACAGAGGGAAAAGGTAACACAAAAAGGATTTCAGTATTTCCAAAAATGTTATCACCTTTATGTGAGCCTCCTGAAGGTGAGATTCTGTCCCACAACACATTACATGAATCTTAAAGAAACAATCCCTTGTGCTCTTTTATTCTCCCTCTCCTTTTATAAAAATAGGTCCTCCAAGGACTGCAATTAGCAACAATATTAACAGTATATCATACAGGTGGATGATGTGTCCAGGAAAACAAAAATAGATGTAGGACAGAACACAGAGGGAAAAAAAAAAAAAAAAAATACCTTCTGCTGAGTTCTTGTGAGAATGATTATCATAACTGCTGTTCTTCATGATCCATCATCTGGAGCATTTTAAGTGAGGGAAGTTGTTGCATTTCTTCTGCCCATGTTAGCCACAGTTAGGTCAGTGCAGTCAGTAGTCAGTCGTTCTGCCATTTCCACAGTAGTGTTCATCTTCAGTATTATGCCTGTAGACTTAAAGAGGAATAATGATTGGAACAATCATATTTGAAAATCATGCTCTACATTTCTAAAAAGTTCTTGCATGAACTTTCTGCACAAGATTCATTCAAATAACTTCAACATATATATTACAAGCAGAGTAACTATCACCAAAATGCCTTGAATTAGTAGTATATACATAGCTTGGAGAACTTCAGCATCAGTTATACACTTGATGCTACAGAATTTTAATGTCTGGAGGAAGCTTGCATTTTCATCAAACATAGGGCTCAAGTGATGTTGGTCTGAGTGGTTCAAGTGTGTCTTTTAACTAGAATACGGAAAACATGCTGCCAGAAATTTGGCTATAAATAGCCATGTACTACTTCATTTAAGTGAAAGATTCTTTGGGCCGAAGTACCCTTTGTCACAGACATGACACCAGCCAGGGTTTAATTAACAGCATTTTTTTACTAGTTAAACAATATACTGTATAGCTCTTTGAAAGCATTGGTTTCATTTTCTAAGAAAAATAGGTTGATTACTATTCTATATCTATTAGAATGACAATCATTTTATGTTTTATTAAGTTTCTATGAAAATATTGACAAATTTCTCAAAAATCCTACATTTTAAAATCACATTTTTTTTTCATCAGTCTCAATTTCTAAAAGTATTAATTTTACTTAGGAATTTAATATATTATGTACAATATTTCACGTATTTCTTCGATTATCTTTTTGTTGTTGTTGCTACTGCTATTAGGAAAAAAGTATGCCAACTGTATTATACCATAGGCTCCCCACAGTTTGCAGTTATATTCTATTCCTACAATGTAAGATCGAGATATTATGCTTTTGAACTTTTCATACAGTTGCATATTTATATTTTTCTTTTCTTTTCCGGGTCATTCACATTTAGCCTGTCCTCCAAGAGGCCAAATGGTTACTGTATAGGTTGGCATGGACCTTCTGGACTTCTTGGACTTTGTCAAAACAAGTTCAAGCAAGTTACCTGCTATAAATGTTACTTGTATTGATATATTGCCCCGTTATAGACCAGAGCCTAATGTGCTACATTAGGTTCTTTTGCAAAAAACAAACAAACAAACAAAACTATTAGAAGACAGATACTTCCAGAAATTTACCAAATAGGATATCAAAAAAAATGCAAAGAATGGGGAATGCATAAAGAAAGAGTGAGACAACATCACTTATAGAGGAAACCACTAGTCATTATGCTTACTAACCACTTACTCACGCTTTTCATGTGGGAGTTATGTTAGAAGAGAATAAATAATGTGTGTCTATATAAGGGTTTACCCTCAGCAAGTTTTCAGGTGACACAAAATTGGAAAGATGCCAGAGGGTCACACTGCCATCCAGAGGGACCTCAACAGGCTGGAGAGTGGGGTGGACAGGAGCATCGTGAAGCTCAAGAAAGGAACACAAAGTCCTGCACCTGGGGAGGAACAACGCCAAGCACCAGTACGTGTTGTGGGCTCCACGCTGGAAAGCAGCTTGTCAGAAACAACTAGGGGGTCTTGGTGGACAAATTGAACATGAACCAATGGTGTGCCCTTGCCACTAAAGAGGCACAGCATTGTTGGCTGCGTTAGGCAAGGCATTGCCAGCAGTCGAGAGGTTATCTCCACTCTATCCAAAAGTTGTTTGGATCTGGCATGCCCGGGCAACTGGCTCTAGATGGCCCTTTGTGAGCAGAAAAGGTGGGCATCATTACATCCAGAGTCAGTCCCTCCCAAGCTTAACCATTCTGTGCATTTGAAGGAAGACAGTGCAGCTTGTGAATGTGTATAGTGTAGACCATTAACACACCTGGGGAAAGTGCACAGCACAGCACACATCATTTCTTTTGAAGCAAGCTATGGTTCAGAACTCAACCTTCACATTCTCCCTCACAGACCTGCATTGTTTTAATGGGGTTTCATTGCCTGAAAGACTAAATAAACTTTTACCTCACAATGGGTGATTAAATGATCCTGAAGACCATCAGGCTGTTCTCCATATTACAATAAGGGCTGTAATCTCTCTCCACAACATTCCACTTTCACAGTTTGCTGTGGTTTGAAGAGGCAAGGAGAACTAGTAGATACCAGTATAAGAAGCATTTGGTAATCTCTTGCTTCTTTAATTAATGTAGAAGTTTAGGCAATGATAGTGACATGAGGTAATGTCACATAGGACAGTTCTGATAGTGGAAGTGATCAAAAGAAGTTGCCTCCAGAAAACAAATACTGACATGAAATGACAGAGCGTACTGTGTTTCAGTTTTTAGCTTGGCTGGCAGGTAGATTTAGATTGATTTCAGAAAAAGGGAATCAGAGAATTATCCTTATCAGCAACTTTATCTGAAAAATATCAGAGAAGAGCAACCATGTAAAACAGGGCTAAATTCCTACCAGACTTTTGAATTGAGGCCATCGAGTTAATTGGCTTTATGCATGGAGAACTAACTGCAAATTAAGCACCACTTTGCTTTTTGGAAAGCAGTAATTTACTGCTTTCCCTTGACTAATCCACATGTTGTATGTATACCTGGACACCTGTTTTGGCAGGGAGTGAGGGAAGTGCTTGAAATATCATCTTTTTCTGTGCCCCCAGTTGCCTACTTTCATATATGGAACAGTATCACAAAACAGTCTTCAAGCTAAGGGTATTTCTGGACAAATGAGTAAAACCACATACTCACAGCTTCCACATTAAGATAGCTGGCCATAAAACAACTTGGATCTGGAAACTGTACAAGCGCTGGGAGGCAGACTGCATTAGCTCAATCTCAGTGCTGCTCTAATTCAGTTACCTGGCAGGGTAAACATCTATTTGCCTTTCAGAAAACTGCACAAACATACACTTGGATTTTTTTGTTTTTCTATTTTGCAGGCCTGAATGCTAAAGGTTGTCTTCCTGGAACTCTGAGAGAAGTTATTAGAAAACAAACAAAAATAAACCAAAGAGCCAGGAGAATATCACATATAAAAACCAGACGTACTAGGAAACATTAAGGCATGTAACACCATGGTAGGGTTTTAAATACAATGAACGTCAGAGTCAAGACATTTTAGATAAGTGTAAGGAGTTAAAAGGGCAAGAGAGATGCAGAATCCCCAGCTTCCACAGAGGGATGCCAAATCTGTTCAAAACCAGTGGGTCAAAAATCTGCATAATTTCTCCATTTCAAGTATCAGACACAAAGGAATGGGCTTTACTATTATTCAGAAAGTCCTTTTAAATCAGCTAAGCAACAAAATGAAGGTATATTTATCATCTCTCTGCAAATACATTTTTCTGGTCATCAACACCACTTTATGGATAAACACCTTTTCCAAAACACAATAACCACATGTAAAAGACCACGGGAATAAAGAATAGAATTACTTTCCCTCAGGTCTGTAACTTTCCTTATAACGTGGCTGTGCAATGCTATACAGACAATGGAGTAAGAGAACAGTGGTGTTTGTCTGCATGTTCACCCATTTTCAATACTGACAAAGATGAATGCACTTTGCATGAAGGTCAGCTGTAAATCTTAGAAGAAGACAGAATTAATTCTCATTCTACCTTGGAGAAGGAGAGGAGGAGAAGGACTTATCCTTGCTTTTAAGAGGACTGACTTGACCATTTTGCAGGCTCTTGTCCCACAGTAACATGAAAATGCATAAGAAATCAGAAAAAAAACAAACAAAAACAAAAACAACAACAAAAAAAAACTCATTCACAACATCAAGAAGAACTATGGAACCAAGAAAAAAGGGTTGTGTGAGATACTGGAAGAATTGAAATAAACTATGCAAAACCATCACATGAAAAGGGAATTTTCTAGTAAATGCCCAGCTGATGCAAGATGACATTATTTCTCCTTTACTAAATTATCAAGGAATTAATATAGTCTCATGAAAAGGAAGATGGACAGTAAATTATCTGTTCAAAATCTGAAGTTTTATTTCCTACCTCTTCAGACAGAGCTTCATCTCCGCAAAGAAATGGTGAATGGCCACCTCTAGCATACATTCTCACCACGATTGCCACTTTCCTTTCTCCTCATTCTCTTTCCACTCACCACCCATATATTTTTCATCTTTGTCTCTCTCTCTAATCATGCTTCTTTGCACTCGCACACTCTGTAGTTTCCTTTCTCTTTATGTTTTACTTATTTAATAGTTGTACATTTTACTGACTTTCCACCCTATTTTTTCTGCCATCACAAGATATACTACCTACAGTGGAGAGTTGAAACAATTGAGATATTTCAACAAGCTAAGCTGGCTGAAATAAAAGCTACTTTCAAAAATAAACCATTCAAATTTTAACATATTGGTTTTGTTTAAAATTTCAGTATTATTATGACTTCAGTGAATCTGGAGGTTTTCAAGCAGCTGTTTTTACAGGTTGTTTATATGAACACAAAAACATGAGAAAATGTTTTGCATAGTTAGTTGGAAGTTTTTTCAAATTCCCTAAACCAGAAGATTGAATGCATAAAATAATTCCTTCTAAATATTTCCCTCTGTAGCAATATCCCTGCTGCCAAATTCTCCCCCAAGACCCCCCCCCCCCTCCCCCCCCCCATTTAGGGACTAGTTCCTACCTTAACTTCCCTGTACTCTTTACAGAACCCTAATATCACTCAGCTTCATGAGATCAAGGTACCTTCCTGGCACGCTTCAGTATGAAAAAGCACAACTGCATCAAAGTGCACAGATTTATACCTGTTAGCACTAAAGCAAACATGAGTCTGACTTTACTCCAGATGGCAAGCAGGCAGTCCTGTGTATTTCATCAAAGAATCCTTTCTTTCATCTTGAAGTATATGCATGTTATAGGTATTCACCAAATAAGGCATGTGTATTTGCTTAAGCAATTTCTCTGAACAGTCAGAATTTACAGGGGTTAGTTTATCAGGTGCCTCAATTGTGTTTGCTTAAATAAGCTTCATGGTACCTGAAGTGCCTGAGAAATAAGTGCCTGGGTTTGGGGGCAGATTGAACATGCCCCAGACTGCCTTTACCCACCTCACATCTGAACTATTTGGTCTGAGTTACTGTAAAGCAGAACTGATTTACTTGATACGAAATTAACAGCAAATAATGACATCTTGTCACAGTTTCCAGACCACGCAGAAATAACTACACTATTCAAACACATTGAACTTATCAGGAATAGTTGACAGTTCAGGTTTCCAGTAGGCTTGGATATTGTCTGGGACTGTTTGTCTGCAATTGTTACCACTATAACAGAAACAATTGCTCTTGCAAAATGTGACATGTCAATTACAGTGTGGCATTTGATTAACAGCTCTTTTATTTTCTTTTCTTCTTTACTGTTAAAAGTAATAGGTGGCACAGACCCTTAAGCACTTAAACTCTTTAAGATCCCATACAATTTTAAAAGTAATTGAAAAAATATCACCATGAATCAGTACTATAATGAGATAATATTTTCCAGATAAATCAATTACCTGGCAGTATTTCTAATACACAGTAATGTTTCAATGTCTGAATAAACTATGTAAACAGAAATCATTCACGTACAGAAAGCTGAGGGAAGACATGTATATATAGACAGTCAGATAAAGATTACTGTCATATTAAGTCATATAAAGTTCATAAAATCATGATGCTAATAGATGCATTTGTACCACCATCAGCAAATCCAGATTATCAAACCCAGAGAAGCTTAAACTCAGATGAAACATGAACTCAATGCAAAAATATACTGTAAACTCAGCAGGTCATGAGTCTCAGTCCTGGTATGATGAACAGATTCTGAAGTGCTACAGAGGTATAAAAGACATTACAATATAGACAAGTCAGAGCTATACGCCCTTAGCAAAGAAGAGCACTCTGGATTGCCTAGATTAGAAGAAAGGTTAGATTAGCCTTTATGTGAATAAGGTAATTAAGTGACTTACCTTCTGACTAAGCAACAATGTGCAAACCAGATTGTACTCAGGGGCACTGTAGATAGGTACTTCTCAGTGATACTGAAATTGTAAACACTCTGCATGTTTGCTGGGAAACTGACATATTTTGATCCCTTCCAACTGATTCATTTGCTCCTCGGGTCACTAAGGGTTAACACAAAAAATCTATACCCCCTATCCTTACAATTTGTTTTGTAGAAATTTTCATAGGCCAATCCTAACTGCCTATTTCAGAAAACCTGAAAAGCAACATGGTGTATCTTCCTCACCACTACCATCACTCTCAAATTATCCCCATGTTCTTATTTATTACGAATTGGTATTTGCTGGAAATATAAAGTCTACTCAGACTTCAAATTAAGTCAACTACCTGGCTTCTATGTACAAGCAATAAAATTTCAAAATTAAATTTACAAGTGAGTGAACATTCTTTCTTGTTATTCCATGAAAATGCATGTCATATGGATTTAACTTTATTGAAACTTGCCGTGTAATGAACATTTTGTTATTCAGTGAGTAGTAACACTACAGCCCTGGCCAAAGCATGATGAATTTTTTTAGGAGATGTTACGTATGCTTTGCATCACTGGAAATTCCCAAAGATTTCTTAAACATATGAGAATATTTTCACTTTGAATTACAGTCTCATTTAAAATGAAAGGATAATAATACAAAACAAGGTGGTCATACCCTACAAATTCATTGTGATGTAGCATAAGACTCTCTCTCTCTTTCAGAAAAGCAGAAGTTCTTAGCCAGCTTCTTGGGAACTAGATGCCTCAAGAATGCATACCCTATCACTGTACTCAGGCCCAACTATTGAAATAAATTAAAACTTCCTACTGCTATGCTATATCAGCCCCGTGCTGCTGCTCCTCCTCATTTCTTCTGACACATTTTTGCCATTTCAGACAGGGAAAATCTAAAGGTAATCATTTATTTTCACTGAACTAAGTCCTGAATGTTTTGCATCTGGAATACAAGAAAAGAAACAAGGAGAGGAGAAAAGGTGATAGCACAACTTCCCAAGAAGAAAGAGGTAGGGAAACTTTGGGAGCCTAATAAAGGAAGCTGCAATAGAAATCAGACGTGGTGGCTCTTCAGGCATAGCACAGTGTTCCTGCCTACATTTGCCACTTGCCATTTCCTTCTGCTCCTGAGCACCATAGAGCCTGTAGTGCTATCCTTAACACTTCACTCAAAGTTTAAATTCAGCATGTCTTTTTGCAAGAGATCTCTTTTTGCACAATATGTTTTGCTTTTATGCATTTTTAAAAGACAATCAACATATGATAAACATTTTTATAACCATTTGATCCACTCTGACCAACAGGAATAGTTGATTTCCCATACAATAGGAGAATAAGGCCCACAATATAATACGAATCCTTAAAAATAAAATAAAATAAAAATAAACTAGGCAAGTTTTTATTTTAAAATTATTTATCAGTTACATACAGTATAGAAAGTTTAAAATATTAAACTGAAGGAATATTAGTACATTCGGAGAACTCAAATCCAGTCTGAAAGACAACACAGATCTCTTCAAATTCACTTAATTGTATGCATCCTTATAAAGCAAGTAACTGTGATACAAAAAGTTGTAAACATGACTCCCTGTCCTCTGAATTAAATTGCGGGGAGCAAATCTGAGGGTATCATAGTTGGCAGCAACAAGGCAGAGAGAAAGTGTGTAGGCCTGGTTGTGCTTCTGCTGCTAACTAAAACATATCTGCAGTTTTAAATGTGTGAAGAGCACAATGCTTTTAGTACTTCAGTATTCTAGTACTGTACATACTCCTACCCTACAACAATTTTAAAATAGTCTTTCATCTTTATTTACTCTGCATATTCATTGTCATCTGAAACTGTGTTGCTTATTGTGTATATACAGTACACAGCGACCAACAGATTAACTTCTAGAGTGATCTACCCAGAGAGCGTTTGATTTCATGTTACAGGGTACTTCTGAGTGTTATTTCAATGACAATAAAAAGCAGTTTCGTCATACTCAGTTCAAAGAATTTTGCAAAATAATTTAGAGAACCTCATGCATCAGTAATATGCTGAGCCAGATTCAGGTTGAATCTGCATAAACATAACTTATACCTTTTCCTTTGGTTTCCTTTAAAGTCCCTTAGACCCATCTGCAATGTCTCTCAACATATCTAGTCTAAACACTAGTACTTTTTCTGTCAATGATCTTCTGGCCAACTCAGCTGAGAGGAGGATCTTTTAACAGCAACTTGAAGTAACTGACAATTTAAGAGATTCTCTTCACTTTCCGTTAAACTAACAGATGCCTGACAGAGAGGCCACTGTGGTTTAAAGCTGCTTGTAGTGAGCATTTGTGTTTACATTCTGTAAGCTACAATGAAGAAAAGAAACTAAATCACAAAGTGGAACACATCTTTTTATAGGCCTAGGTATAATTTTTAAAAGCTAGCAGAGGCATAAAGTGTGCCATGCCACAACCACATACCTGAGCAACACTTCCATGCAGACATTTTCCTTTTGCTCGTCCCCTTAGGAATTATTTTGAGAGTGATATCTTGTGTGTTACCATCATATGGCAAATAAAGACAACCTTCAGTGTTGCTGAAGGATTTAGATTCAAACTTAGGACACAGATATTGCAGACAAGTCTTGCCGAGCTTCCTCGTCATTTGCAATGCCTGCCATGAGGCCTTTCTCCACCTCAGAGAGCTTACCACAACTGGCACGTCAGGCTCTGCGGCCTACTGCTCCCATCGCAGCATGCAGCAGGATTACTAACTCTTCCTGGATTCACCTGAGATTTAGTTAGCAGATTTTAAATACAACATATTCAGGATGAAGTAATGCAGATTTCTGCTACAGGCTACATTAACCCTTTGCAGGCTGCTTTTAGCTTACTGAATGAATGTGTGGGGCTAGCTAGCACTTTTCAGGAAAAGTTTTTTCTGTTTCATTAATGCTTCATGTTCGAGGTTCTTTTATACCTTATTCTTTTTTGACACATCTGGTGAAAAGCACTTAGCTGGCCTTGCAGTCATTTCTAATGTTGCCCTGCATACCTGGTATGTGGCATGAGTTACCACTGATGGGACATTGGGGATAGTGCAGGCCTGCCTGTTGTTTTTATTTGTTTGTTTGTTTTAAAAAGCTACAAACTAGGTTAAAACAAACGCCAATCAAACAAACAAAACCACTCAAACCACATACCTACTGTTTATTGAAAATTCTTTCCAAGAATATACAAACAATAAAAATCTGGAATACCCAAAAATGGAAAAGAAATCCACGTTATTGCTGCCTCATAAGAAGAGATAAAGACAGATCTCTTTGGCAGTGCTTTAAAAATGTTAAAATCACGCAGATAGAAAGTACAGTGAGAAAAACATAGAGTGATTGTCCATTTGCCTTTAAAGAGCAGAAAAGATAGAGATGGGGCTCTTTCAGGGTTTAAAGGGAATAGCGCTTAAAAAAAAATGTAATTATCATCCAGCACACTCTACAGTTACAGGGAAGAAGAAACCTCCACTGATGGTGCTCCACTTATTTATTTATTATTGTTAATTCTCTCATCCACATGTATTTGTCACAGAATGTTGTGGGTTTTTTATTATTATTTTTTTTCCCTGTTTGTTTGTAAATAGCTGAAAAAAGTGAGGCACCTGCTCCCTGGCTAGTAAACAGAATCAAATTCTGTCTTCTTTTCAAAAATGCTGAAGTAAACAGCCTAACCTAAGTACAAAGGACAAAAATTAAGGACAAAAATTCATTCTTGTAAATTCAATGCTAATCGTATCATGCAAATAATTAGTTTATTTTCTGAAGTCTATTTGTCAAATCATCATAATATTACAATTAGTAACCTGCAAAGCTGTGAGGAAAAAATACAGAGAACTTCAGTAACTCTCAAAACCAAAATCGGGATTGTAGGCTTCTCTTCAGGAAAAAGTAGTGCCTCTAAGAAACTGGTCCTTGCTCTTCCAAACCAGTAAGATAATATCAGCTCACTAATGGGCACATTATCTTAATTTGTTACTCTGTGTTCAAGCATTAGTAAAGCTAGTTTTCCATTTGACTCCAGGTAAGAAACTAGTTTTATGTACATTGCAACTGCAATATCTATGATTTTAAACATGCATCATGCCAATAACTGAGTAATAGCAAGAATGCACATACATCCTCAATCCCATGAGATAAAATAGGTAAACACCAACTAGAAGCCAAAGTTTCTCCTTTGCCTTTCACTCATCTCTGATTTAGGCAATGGCAAAGGGCTATAAAATAGGACTGTCCAACCAGAACAATAGTTTATTATTTGTTTCTTAAATACAGATAAAAGCACCTATAAGCTTCATGGGACAACATGGAAAATGTCAAGCTTAAGACACAGCAGGACTGAATTAATCCTCCATTTTCATAACTTCAGTTTAGTATGAAAGGAGAACAAGATGTCCATGTCTTCAAGAGATTAATTCTTTAAATTTCTGATCTATTTCAAGACTTGTCTTTGCATTTATTTTTTAAGTAAGTTTTTTTTAGATTTCATTACTTGAACCAAATATGAACTCTGCTACAAAAGGCCAGGTCCTACCTAGAACATGATCAGGAAGTGTCAGAAGTAGTGACAGAAATCTGGCGCTACATATCTATCAAAGATTAATGCTGGGAAAAACAATAAAATAAACAAAACACAGTGATGCTGTGGTCAAACTGGATCTCTGTTGTCTTAGGTCCTTGAAACAGAGAATGGTTTCAGTAGGCAGTAAAATTCCATTGGGAAAATTAAAACAAACAAACAGTTCATTTCTATTTACCATCTGTTTTAAAATTTGCTCCAATATTTTCTCTCTCATATTATTTTAAGTGATATGACCAAATATCAGATTGCTCACTGCTATAAAGGAAGGCTTCTACTGAAGGCTTCTGTTCAAAGAACTACACATATAATCCACACTGGGATTATCTGGGACTGAGAACATGAAGAAAACACTGAGCTGAGATGCAAGATACTGGCCTGGTATTACCTTCTTTCTCCATTACATCCCTCCCTTTTCAGTTCCACTACCATTTTTATAACACTCATTGTTCTTTTCTACTATCCCTTGTAAAAGTGAGCAGTGAGTGTGAAGACTCCAAAACTGGACAGAAAGGGAGGAAGGAGGGATTCTGCAGCAGAAGAGCAGATGAGCAAGAAGATCTGTGAACAGAAATTACCATATGCAAGAAAGGAGGAAAAGTACAGCTCCAGAGAGCAGTGTGGAGGGAAACTTGTTCCAAAATTCCTTTTTCCTTCTGAGTTGATAGCAGAGGTATCTACAAAACAAACTTTCTTTCTTCTACCTGCACGTGCCTGAACCTTGCAGTGCAGCTCAGTAGCAGCAACTTGAACATAAAACCCATGAGTTATGGAAATGAAAGATAACATTTTAGCACTTAATTTAAGGTTTTGCCTCTCCTTTGTCATGGTGGTGGTAGGGGATGACAAAGCACTCCTGCTTCTGACTACCTTTACTCTTTTCCTAATGCTAACTAGAAAGTCATAAAATTCAAGAAATGCTTTGAAGTTGACCTCCTCCATCACAGTAAACTTCAAATCCAAATGCCAGGGAGATACTATAGAGTAAATCAGAGGACTGGATTTCCTCATTCAAGTGAATACAAAAATAGTAACATTGTTGGTTCTAAACAATAACCAAGGTGAAAATTTAAACAATACCTGGCAATACCTGACAGAAATGTAAAGCATTTATAGGATCTCTGCACTGAGCAAAGAAAATAGAAAAAACAGATGTTACAGCAGACAGAATATCCCCATTTTAGGAAATGAGACACAGCAGGGATCACAACATTTTAATCAGTCACTACTGCTTTCCTAGTTATTTTGTTTAAATAATGCATTCTGATATTTGCAATCCCCTTCCCCTTGCCTTGCTGCACACACAGCCACATTAAATTTTTCTCAATTAACAGCTGTAAATGAATTTATAGAGGAAAACTATACCTGCAACAACCCAGTTGATAACACCAGAGTCCTCAAGAGCATTCAGGAGCCCAGCTCAGACTTGCTTATTTATTTATTTTTGCCAGCAGGAGCCTTACACCAGAAGTTCTCATTATTCAGAAAGTTTTCTTTTTCTCAAGTGAAAAAGCACATGAATGGCAAAGAGACTGGAGAGAAGTGCATGCAGTCTAGGTGGATAACATTGAAGAAATGAGTGAGTAGACACTAACCAAATGGTATGACTGTACTTATTTCAGTGACTCTTTCTGAGTCAGTGCAGTCTTCTTCTCTCTTCTGATACAACATTAAAGCAGTTTCCTTATATTACTTTATTCTTTGTACTCAGTGGGTACCTCCTGTAACAAGTTTAGTAAAATATGACCTCTGAGTAACTATATCAATTTATTTAATGTCTGCTAATAGAGATATATCATCTTATAGTGGTAGATATACAGCTATTATCAGTACACAGAAGCTGGAAACAAGGAGTAGACTCTGATGGAAAAAAAAAAAAAAAAAAAAAAAAAAACTGCAGGGAAAAAAAAATCTGTAGAAAAAGAGCCCACTTAGTTTTTTTTTTTCCCCTTCTGATTAACCTAAGAAAAGCCAATTAGGTACAAGAATAAGAAAAATAAACAAACTTACCAGAACACCTATGTACAAAAGAAACATTTACTTCTCTCAACAACAAAAAAAAATGAGCCCAATTAGATTTGCACAAATAAATTTGAATTTCAACCCCTTTAAAAACAGCTGAGTGTATGTGTTGGAGGCTCTTGGGATATATGAGAACTTTACAACAAACTATCTTTCTTGACATGCAATTAAACTAATTGAAATGAATTTAGGCTTTAAAATCTCAATAAAATAAAATAAATTCAAAACAAAACTTATTTTTTTTTTGTTTCTTTTTTTTTTTTTTTTCCTATCATCATCTGAAGATTTTTCTCTTGTGAGCATCTGGGAGCCATCATGTCAATCTCCGGATATTAAATGTACATGAAGTTCTCTGCAGGCCTAATGAGTTACAATGGAGGTCACATTCTCTATCAACCGAAATGCAATTTAAACAATGTCTTGCAAGACAAATTGTGACACACCTGTGTATAAACACTTCTAACAGTAAAAATTACCATAATTTCTGCAATTTCTCTTCTTTTCTACAACAGAAAGATCCAGAAGTGTAATGTGGTGAGGTTTCCCTTATCATGGTCATTATTGGCCATGATATTTTCATATTTACTATTCTGATTAAATTTTTCTCACTGAGTTTCATATAACTAGTAAAAACATATGATGCGATATGTGAAATATGTTCTGAGAGCTTGGAAAGAATCCAAATTGCTTCCAAGTTGCACTCTTAAGACCTGAGATAACAATAGATTTCACAAAATCAACTATAAACAGCACACTGCTTTTAAACTAACCTGTCTCTACTAAAACAGCAAAATTAGGATCATTCATCAGATTTCAGAGAAAAGAAGAAAACATTCAAATATTGTTAGGGGAAATAAAACATTTCACATATGGATAAATGCTAGCTTGCTAGCATGGCAGGAAGACAAGCTGAACAGAATCATTTCTGCCAAAACCATTAGCAAATTGCCTTACAGTGATTGGCTTGGCTGCAATCTTAGGTTTTATGGTTTGGGTGGTGTTTTTTTTTTCTTTTTTTTTTTTTTCCTTTTTTTTTTTTTTTTCTTCCCTTCTCTGCTGTCTGCTGTGTTTTGATTTGGGGCTTCTCTGAGAGGAGAACAGAGATATTAGACAGGGGGAGGAAAAGGGAGTTGCATTAATCCACACATAGCTTGTATGTTAAGTCATTTCTTCTGGATATTTTGCTACTTAAGTACATCTGGCTTTGTTTAATGTCAGTATTTTAACTGAATTACATTTTTGTTGCAGTAATCTACAATACTCTAATGAAAAGCTTGAAGGAAGCAGAGGCTAAACACATTTCATCCATTTCTGCCTGTTCCATACAGCTGCCACAGTCACTGATTGTATAAACATATTATTGTCCCTTGCCACCTTCCTGGAAACTGGGAAGCCAGAAACATATATTATTAACCTGCGTGCACGTGCACACACACACACACACACACATCATATTTTCACAGCACCTCTCCCCCTGTTTTTCAGTAACCCCCTATTTTTTTGCCGCTAAAGAATGTTTTTGCATCCTCCACTCCATGACATCATTTGCTATTATGTATATCCCCTGCTGGAAAGCAGCCAACACAGATTGTTCTGAACCCCTTTTCACCATCTCATGACCAACTCACAGTTTCAATCCCTTCCTTGAAACACTTAATCCTTCTGCTATTGTGAATTGAACATTAGGGAGGACTCGAAGCCATGACAACAGCTTGCTTCCTGAAGCCTCTGCTCCGGGCCGCTGCAGAGACATCCCCATTGCCCAGGCCCAACAGTTCAATGTGCTCAATAACTCAGCTTCACATCTCTCTGGGGCACTGGCTTTAATGTCATTCACTTAGCAAGAGAATCACGAAGTATCTGAAATTTGGGTTTCACCTCAGCTAAATGCATGAAATGTTCAGAATCTTCTTTGAAGTTTGCCAAAGCGTCTAAAAGATTTTTCTGTTTTTCCAGTTTAGGCAAGAGAAATGGATACTCCTGGAGTTTTAAATCCTGAGATACGAATATAGTGCACAAGTGTCTGTTTAGCAGCATTTCAATTCTTCTATTTTGTCAATTCGCAGACAGTTCAAATTCCAGTCAGATTTAAACAAAATGCAGGTAAACAACAGCTTAAAAGCAAACCTGAAAAAATGACAAAAGCTTTGAAGTATGTAGTGTAACTAACAGCAGGTGCCAACTTCAGTTGAAACCCATTGTATTCTGACAGTAATACACCATACCACACATTAACAGACAACAGGAGATTTCTGAACACACAACAAAAATTCAGCCGCAGAATTTAGCAACACATGGATTCACCAAGTTGCTTGGTCTTTGTGAAACGATCACCGAAGTACAAAATCCAGAGTAGTGATGGGGTGAAAAGACGCCAGAATACATGCATCATCATGAAGAGAGTAGATTTATTTCTTATAAAAGCAGCTTTTGTTAAACCCACTGAATATTTAGGCTGGTAGTTTGACTTCCCTTTATTTTCCCACTGGCTAAAGTAAAGTATTAAATTGACAAGAGGCAGTTTTCTTGAGACCTTTCATGTTTTCAGACCAGTTTAACTCAGAATGTGGGCTTTTATTTAGAAACCTGTGGGCAAGAAGATCATGCACCTAAACATGGTATTTGAGCTACAGCGTTAACGAGACAACATATAGAGCCCCTATGACTCAAACTAAACATTCCCTTTGAAAGCCATGAAAAACTAAACACTTTCAGCAGCAGAGACGGGAGAATGGCTTTCTATCCCAGGACGAGTGACTTGCCATTTAAAAACCAACACAAGTGGGAAGGCAGTTCACTTTTTCAGGACCTGACTGCTGGCAGCATGAGTGTTAGGCGTGCACAGTCTGTTCTGCAAACTCCACAGCCTGATTGAATTGTTTGTTCTCTCTGCGTGAGCAGCACTGAAACGAACACACAGGAAACACAAGGTACAGGGAGTTGGTCGGGGAGAGAGTAAAATCAGGATATGTAAACAAACTAATGAGATCAGTGCAAACAGCAATAGCACACTGTGTTACAAGCTTTTAACCCACTTTCTACATTCAGGCTGCCCTTATGACATCCCTGGCCTCCTCCACCTCACTGGAACTTCTGGCTCCTAAGCAGGAGGAGTAGATGAAATACTTTGGTTACTGAAAACTTCTCCATAAATCCCATAAGCACAATTAGAAAAAGTTCTCTGTCATACAACTGCAAGAGCATACTGCAAATTACTCAGTGCTTAACAAACAAATATTATGACATATTTTGGATGTGTGCATGCAAAAAAAATTAAAAAAAAAAAAAAAGTTGATGTTTCTTCACTTTCCTGCTCCTTTTCAACCAAACTCAGAGGCATGTGATCAGGGTTTTGGTTGATACCCAACATCACATGAAAATTTCTGTTCATCCAAGTTGCCTCCTATGGAGGGCCACTGACAGGAAAGCCAGTGTTTCATCACATTCTCTATTGTCACAGCCAACAAAGATTTCACAGCATACTTAACAAAGGCCAGAAAACTGGAAAAAAATGCTAAAATTCAGCCTGACTATAGAAGGAATAGCATATCCCTCAGCAAACAGTCATTTTTCTCATTAAAATAAAACAAAACCAAATAATACAAAACAAAATGGCACTTTTTCATACTAAGTTCACTTAACTATAAACTTGACTTGTGCCATTTTCCTAGGGTTGCCCATCTAGAAGTAGCAAGATGGGCAATCCTAGTGTTTTACTTACTGTAAAACCGAGTAATTTTTTTTTCTGTATATCTTGTCAGTGTGCCATATGACACAATGAAGTAATTGGTACAGCCTGTGAGACTAAAAGCAGCCAGCTAAGGGCTTCTGTTTTCCTTCCCTGAGTAAGCGACATGGCTGAGCACATCTCACCCTTCATGTCAACTTCTGTGGGGGTGACCAGGGCACAGAAATGAAAGGTGCAATGACACGTACCAATTCCAGTTAAGAGTGATTTTGTTTTCCTGAGAACAGGCACATCTACAGAGGCATAGCCTAGTAAAATTTCCATTCTCTACAGGGAAACTGAGGTTTACCTAAATCCATTCCATGTGCTTAACTATTAAAAGAAAAATATTTTCGTAATTGCACATGTGATATGCAATCATGCTTGCTCATGGAAAACTATTTCCATTCCTTCTGCTAATTTTGAAGTTTAAACTAAATAAATCCCCATATGCCAATACACTCACTTTTGCTCTTAAAACAAACTAACAAAAAACCCTACACAGTCAGGTGTATCTACCTGTCAGAGTTTTACTAGAATATATTAATGAACTTTAAAACATAGCTGATGATTTACTGCCCATCTCCTCAGTTCTGGATGAAGTCATTTCTGCACAGAAGTATCTCTGCCTGCATTTCTGTCCTTTTTTTTTTTTTTGTTCCTAAAACATGTGGCTATGTTGCCACACTTAAGCGGCATGAACTTATTTACATGTACACATCACAGAAGAGAGTATTTATAATAGCTCAATACAGGCAGCCCCATGAAGCAAGCCAAGCATTCCTGCTGGTCTTACATATAATCAATGAGCCTGCAGTGCATCACTGATGAATTGGACAATGAGACTGAGGGTCTGAGTCATATTCAATCAACTCCATTTCCAGCAGACTGTCAGGGATGATGGCAGATCTGTGTTGCACTGCTGTACACATCAGCCCATTTGGGAGAGTGTATTTTTTTTATTTATATACACGTAGGTGTGTGTGTATAAATATGTCTCCCTATATAAATAGGTGTATGCATATACACAAATATATATATATATACATATATTTTAAGGGGTTTTCCAGGAATACATTTTAATGCAGATCCTTGTTTGCCTTTTCTTAGCAACTGCAGTAATGACAGTACTGGCTATCCAGCTTCTTTTCCTAACAAAAGAATTAAAGTACAGAGAAGCATATTCTCAAAGCTGTGGTCATTCAGGCTGAAGATAAAACATTACAAGGTGGTGGTAGATGCTCAGCTAAAGAGATCTGTCTCAGGGGCAGAGCTCTAAATGGTCTATTAGATAGGATGAGATAGTAAATCTAATTTGCCAAAATGCAGACATGCTCCTCGAGGTTTCATGCTGTCAATATTCTATGCTAGCTTGCAGTCCTGATTGAGTTCACATAGTAATGAGCATGAAAACTTGGAAAGGATTTGGCTACTCAGTAGCTGTCTGCCCTTTGTCTCATTTGTGAATTAGTACTTGCGAACATGCCACAAGCACTGTCTGAATAAATGGCCCTTCAGGTGACAGAGCTGCAGGCTACAGTTAGTGACCACTGATGGCAAAATGCAGGAACTGTTCCAAGAAATACATGTTTTCTCAATTTGCTGTGCTGTGCTTAAAATAAATAAATAAATAGGGATGAGGGCAATCAAATGTAAGCCACTTCTTGTCTAAATTTCCAACTAAGGTTTCATTTGGAATATGGACAGTGCCTTGGTAGCAGATGGGCTGCATTTTAAGAAACGAGTATTCAGAGAAGTAATGCTGAGGTTTTCATTGCTTGAACTTAAACCTTCATCAAATTCAGGCCTCTGATCTTCCTTCAGTTCTGATTATCAGATACTGTATTTTCATTTTGCACTGTTTTAAGGCAGCACCCACCTCAATGGGACCATTGGAGAAATATTTAGGAGAAATACAGTCACTTATAGCAGAACAAAAATACAAACATAATTGGATAAATAAACATATAGAGTACACAGGATACAGGAACAAGATATGCTAAACCCACTAGCATTACCTCTTGTTTCTGAAGGAATCCTGAAGGAAATTTGCTACCATCCCTTTGGGGAATGTGTGTAGTTTCATAGGACAAGGTGAGCCAGATTAACAGCACACCGATGTCAGAAGTGGGAAAAAAACTCTCCCAGGCACACATTCTCATTTGCTTCAATTCTACCTGCTCCAATGCACATGAGATTCATCTACAGATTTATATAATTTACTAATCTGGCAATTAGCTAACCCCAGGAAAAAAAAAAAAAAAAAAATTAAAATTAGGTACCACAGCTGGTGGAGGAGGAAGTACACAGCCAGGAAGTACATAGCCATGAACTCAGAGTAAGTCAGGTGTTACAGCCTGCTGCCCATAAACCTGTTTCATCCTATTCCCTGACACATCTCTCAAAAAATATTTAGAATTTGGACAACATGAATGTAGCGTGCTACTTATCAGAAGAGGATTTATTTTATTTATTATTTAGCCCAGATGGACATGGTGATGGACATGGTCCTAAGTGAGTGGTTTCTCTCTTGTCCCACAGAGAATAAGGCACCTGAGAAAAATCTCTTTAAACAAGAAGAAAAAAAAAAAAGGGAAAGAAAAAAAAGTGTATCAGCCTAGACAAATCCAAGTACTGGCCATTCTGATGGCAGAAAACCAGGGATGGGGTGATATTTAGGGTTCTGCACTCAACAAGGAGAGGTAATGCTATAGGTGATATGCAGCCGTCAGTATTTCTAGTGACCAAATCAGGGTTTTCCCAAAAAAGTGCCATTGATCAAGGCTGAACGGAGGGTGCCAACTTTTTCTCTACTTTCTTTTTAGCAGCAGGCCATAACCTCCAGGCCTATTGCAGAAAAATGACTTGTAAATTTGTTGCCACTCAACAGAAATCAGACTTGTATCGGGGTGGTCCATTAAATTCTGACAGCAAATGTCCAGTCCTCAATCGTAAAAGACAGGGAAGCAGGGTACGGGGACCTAAGGCAAAAGTAAGGACCAGAATGCTACAATGTTATACAGTAATTGTCCAAACTTCTTCCAGAAGCGATCTGCAAGTGGCTGATGTTGGAATACTATTTCAGGGAACTATAATATCATTAAAAATGCATAGCCCTGGGCAAACCTTCATGGGGTGTCATACTAGCTATTCTGAACGTGCTGAGTACCTGACATTACTTGACAATTAAAAAAAACAAACAAACAAACAACAACAACAAAAAAGTACTTTATACTTTTTATATCAAGTCATCACTTTCTTTTTTAATAAAGATGGCAATCGGATTTATATAAAATCTAAGACAAAGAAAGCAGAGGCAAATTTGCCAACCAGAGATAGCTGTGGTGTTAAATAAAAATCATCTGTGCTTCACGCTTACGGAAAGGAAGAAATTTTTTTTTCCAGCTACATCTGACACTTGTGCAGGATGTAGTCTGCAAAGAGCCTGCACTAAACACATAGATCTGGGGAGTGTCTTGTATGCTTCACTGCCCTGCTGTGCTGAAAGACCAGAAAGCGACCATTTCAGCAGTGACCTGCTTAACTCACTTTGAAACAAGCAGCTCACTCATCTGTACTCTCTTAATTATATCTCAATCATCTAAAATCCTTTCACTTGAAATTTTTTGAAGCTAACACAGATTTTCAGATCTGATGGAGTAGATTTACAGCTTACCACTGTTGCAGAAAAGCCAGGTTCTGCATGCTGAAGAATATGCAAGGTAGTATGTTATGAACAAAATAGGAGTTTTAAGCACTAATTCATAAAGTTTTTACTCACTTCTGTCTTACACTGAAATCAGCAGGAGTTTTAATGATCTTCAATTTCACTGGTATTACCAAAGGCAATAGTATTTTATAAAACTAGTGTACTTCTTAATGCCTACTTATATCCAAATGTAGTACAGCATATCTTTCTGAGAGAGCTACAAAGGGGTCCTTGAACATAGAAACAATTACCACTCGGGCAGTTAGGGACAGCTCGGTAACAAAGCGGACACAATTTCTTGGGAGACAGTAGAACCATGGGGAGAGCATGGACTGGACTGTTGATATTTCAAAGTGGCTAAGCAGCAATCATGAGCCACAGAAGGACAATTAAATAAGTAGGTAGCTAACAGACATTTCTGGCTGAGCCACAAAAAGAGGAGAGTTGGGTCAGAAAAACTGTATAAAGGTGACAGCAAGGATCTGTTTAGAAATTACTCGCAGTGAATAAGGTTATGGATTTGAGCTTGAAAGGTTTATCTACAATCAAAACTTTAGGATATGTGCAATACGCATGAGACTCTAACATGGAAATCTATTCAAAGGGTGTTTGAAAACATCTGATGTTCATATGTCAGTTCTCAGGAAGTATCTGAAGCTTTGATCCTGCGCTTTCATCTTTACCTGTTCTTCACGGAGTTCCTAAGAGCACTCATTTTGCTAGTACATACTTCCCCGCCTTCTTGCCTTCATTGGGTAGCTAACGCATGCCTGTAGGTTGAACCACTTTCTATTGTTGGCTGATCAGGGTTTGGGGGATTTTTTCTGGCTCTTGTGGATATTCACTGGTTTGCAGACTACCCCAGCCTCATACAGTTTTGTTTGTTTGTTTGTTTGTTTTCCTCATTTTGGATTCTGTCACAGTTCAGCTAACACAGGTATTGCAGATTTGTTTCATAATCATTAACAAAGGCACAAAGCCAAATTATCCCTGATGTATCACCACCGAAACCAACGTACACATAAATGAAATTGTATATTACTAGACTTGAATTCCCAGTGCTCCTAAATACTTGGGGCATTGTATATTCATTTCTTAATGTACATGCCTAATTATGTACTGTAGGCCCTATACCCCCAGGTTGCTGGGGAATCGCTAGTTGTATACCTAAACCAAAATTCTGCAATCATTTCCATAATATTTAGAATATTACATGCCATTTTTTACACTAAGTAACATGTCAGAACTAAACTCTGCTTCATGCATTTTCATTTCAAGGCATTTCCCTCTTCACCCTTTCCCACTCCGTCAGTACAGCTAAGAAAACAGACACGTTGGACTAAAGGTTTTTAGAACTATTATAAAATCAGAGCCAACTGAATGATTCAGTTTGGGATACGGAAGGGAGGAGGAACTACTTTGAATTCTTGTGTGTTCTTTATCATTTTATACATTTTTGTTTGTATTTAAGCATTGAAATGTTTTGTGATACTTAACATATCTGTAATACTGCATGGCATCAAAATATGATTTTAAATAAAGAACAGAGGTTCTTGTTTCACATTTCAGCTATTTTCTAGTCAGTTTTGGTTACCGTTTTAATTGCCTAATCAGCAAAAGCAACCATGATGTCATAATACTACACAGCAGTAATTCACGATTTCCAAAGATTAAAATTTCTTTACAAACCATTCAATCAATTACTATTAGCAGACCATGTCTGGCTTATTTAAGTCTAAAAGCTGCAACTACCACCATTGCAAGACAAGCCTGGACTAATTTTAGAAAGTCTGCTACAGACTTGATGCTAAGATGTTTGGATTGTTCAGTGTAAACCTTTCCAAAAACAGTGAAAGGCTTTACATCCATCTTTCTCAGTTCTTTCACCCAAGTGCAAGTAGTCTTGCAGAAATCTCTTCTTTTCACACATTCTTGGAGGCATCAAACAGGTGCCTGTACTACCAGTTTCTACTCTCTCTCCAATTTATAGCCTCATTTTATATATGTATGTATGTGTGTATATATATATATATATATAAAATGCCAGATGATTCTGTTGAACGGATACAGGAAACACCCCATATTTACAAGCAGAGAAAGAAAAATAATTGCTATAATGATATGGTGGTGGAATGAGTTGGAATTTTTCAGAATCTATTAACACATCTAGGATTATAGGGCATCTTATGCTAACTCTGGAGACAGGAAAAACACGAATGTTCATTTTGTTTAGTACTACAGGAGGCAAGACATGGTGACATTTTGTCCCTGTGAGAAGAATTATGGATGGAGTAACTAAAAAGCTGTGGCATCATGATGACAAGTTGCAGAAAGAGAAAACCTGGGTACTATAGAAGTTATTGCCCCAGAGCTGACAGTCAGGGAAGTCAAGAGAAATAAAATGGGTTTCACAGTTGTGTACTGGTAATACGTGAGAAGTCCCAGCTTCAGCAAGGGCAAACTTCCTGCCCATATCCTCCAATGATTCTGTCTGTTATTTAAAGAACTCCCTTATCTATATTGCATGGTACTGTGAAAGAACAGAGTCATCACGGGTTTCCTAATGACAAGGTAAAAATCTGTATAAAACCTACAATACTGTCCTGCCTTAATTGATCTCTTGATTAGCAGTCTGATGTTAGAATCATGAATAGTTTAGTTCTACATTTTCTCAGTAGATGTTAACAAAAATTCCAGTAGGCAAGTCTGATATCCAAGTGGGAAAAAAAAATAAAAAGGGTTTGTTGACAGATATGTAGCTAATCATGTTTGCCACTACAGCAAATGCAGAAAGTCTTCACCAGTAACAGAATGACTCCACAATCATACTAGAAAGCATTAAAGGGTTTAATGGTGTCAAGAAGCTATGGAGACTGTCATACGAGAAACTGATCTGATAGTGAATCACAGACATTTGATTTAACTACTCCATCTACTGGCAAATGATTATGTCTAGTGTGTACAGATCTGGGTGTTCCTTATATGAAGTTTTTTCTACGGAAAAGAGTCAAAGAGGCTTTTTATTTCATTTTGCTATTTGAAAAAGTAGCAATCTCTTGTTCATTAGTTTCTCTCCTTTCCACAGTTTCCATACATGGTGGTTTATTGATGGCACCACATCCCATTTAAGTGGCACAGTTCCAAGCTGAGTTTTACATGAAAGGAGCAAAGACTTTATTATTATTATTATTATTTCTTTATAACTTATAAACATGTGAGCTTTATTTGACCTTTATTAGTATCATTATCTACTTTTATTTCTAGTCCATCCTGTTGATTCTTACTGTGATTGCTTGGGAACACATCAAGACTTATGGTCGATTATACAAGGCTCCACCTAAACACTTCATCACAGTCATGTAGTATCATGTTTAGCCACAATGGCTTTGAAAAACACAGATTTTCTTTTAATCCCCTTTCTTAAAGGCAGTACAGAGTAGCAGAGCTCAGAGAACACATAGGAAAGACCTGAGATCTACAAGATAGTCTGAATACAATAAATGGAAACGCTACTGCCTGCTTTCCTTCAAACCACAGTCTCCTGATATTTCTCTCTCCAGAAGATGTGACTTAATCTCTGGCAATTTCATCTTTCCCACTCTGAACATCAGTGCATTTGTAATTTTGTATGTGTTACCTACAAGCTGATAATCTTTCTGCTGGACTTCAGCATTTAAACATAGTGCTTACTATAACACCAACAGTCTATAATATCACATGAAAATAATAAGATAACCTATTTAATCATTTCTGCTCTAAATTTCAAAGAGTCCTTCATGATGCAATTTCTTAAGTTCCCTAATATGCATTTAACACAATAAAAGGGGCCATCTCTTTCCCCCATGTCAGGAAGGGGTAAAACTCAAGAACTGGACCAGTCTTTCATACTAGCATCTCAGTATGATGGTCCCTTGCTGCAGAAACTGCAAAAGATGCTACTGTGCTCTACTCAGGAGGTCCACAAAGACATTTGTAGAGCTAAGGGAGATGCGGGAAGTGGCAGATGAGCACCCTGGGCTATCCAGGCCACTGGTTGTGAAGTTATCCATAACCAGACCTAAGAAGACTGCTGAAAATGTGCAACAGCTGGTATAATGGGTTTCTTCCACTTCTGGGAGCATTTCAACCTTTCCAGAAGCGTGGAATCCAAGTATGAACAAGAGCAATACAATTAGTTTTTATCTGTTGTATCATCTCTGGAGACAGTGCTGCAAGACATGGAGATGCAGTTTTGAATCAACCCTTAAAAAAGCAAAATATACTTCTACAACCACATACCACAATCCACACCTTTTCTTGTAGAAATCAAAGTTCCTAGACCAAACATTATTTTAAATACTGTATCCATATTTAGTGCTGATTTTAAAAAAATAATAATAATAATAATTAACTTTACATCATGAATTGAAATTTACCCTATTTCTACTTAACATGCAAAAATACATCCTTGATAAGACTCACATTTTGGAACACACTCCTGCCTCAAAAAAGGCAAGGGTGTGAGGTTAGAGCAAGAAACACCGGATCATTTACGTATTTTATTTCACACCCATCCTTCTCAGCACAGCTGAAAGACTACAGAATACAAGATTCAGCTAGTACTAAGGGCAGGAACTATCTGACTGATTCCCTACATCTTTATATTTTAAGTAATGCTGACTGTTTTCATGAGTGCTATTGGATAAAGAATAACTTTAAGAATGACCTCCTCCCATACTTCAGATAATCTTGTTAATCGTTCTGTAGTAACTGCCTGAGGTTCCAGGTCAGCATCTTGTGCACAATAACTCTGGAGGGCTTAGTATGCATGTGAAATCTCTCATCTTAGTTCACCTGTTGAAGGTACAAAAGAAACTGAGACATACTTGGGTTTGATGGCAAGTGCTGGTGAAAGTTTTCATCATAACAATGAGGATTTTTCTCAGGCAAAAATTTTACCCCAAAATTCCAAAGATTCTCTGAAACTCCGCTGGGTATTGCCACAGGCTGTAGCAGCAGGATGTGCGTGAGGAGAAAAAAAAAAAAAAAAAAAAGACATTTCTGCATGGCTTTGAGATACAGAGAGGGAAGTTGGTGAAGCTGCCCCCTCCTCCCCTCACAGGTGCCCAACAAGTTGCATGTTACATGGAAGCCTCAGCCCTGCACCTGGACCAAGCCTACAGCATCACCCTCATGTGCCAAATTCAGTGTTTAGACAAAACACTGATTTGTTCGTGTAGCAAAACCTCACCACATCAAGGATAAGAAAATACATGCTGATGTTCAGTGAAGATTTAAATTGTAGCATATGTTCTCACTGTTTTTGCCCTGGAATTTAGGCAGCCCAAATCCTGATTTCAGGAGCACATCTTATGATTTAGAAAGGATCACTGAAAATTTTGTGTTTAAAGAACTAAGAAATCCAGCCCACATTTTGGGAGTTCACAACTACTGTAAGGCTACAAGTGAAAGTCTGTTCCACTGAAATCAAGAGCAAGTCTCTTAACATAAGCAGGACAGGAATTTCACTGAGATTATTTGCATTGCGCCTACCATCAGCAGCCCTCAGTGAAGACTGCAGAGTTATAATTTTTAACTTCAAAAAGAGTAAACCTGGATCTTCTGAGTCAGATAGGTACAGAGGAGAAATGCATGTCACTTTGCCATTTCCAAAAATATCATCTGTTCTTTTCATACTAGCATACATTACAGACAACTGTTCCCTCTGATTTTTGTTTGTTTGTTTGTCCTATTTTTTTTCCTATTAAAACTATGTCTGTCTGGCAATATATCAACTTTCAAAGTGAAATTACAGAAATTGCTCTCCCAAAACATTGGCACTGAGAATTCATGGGTCTACATTTTTCCTAAATGTGTTCAAGAAAAATCTATAAACCCTGCCTTCAAAGCCAAATTTGTTGGACAAGGACATGGGTTCACCTGAATGAGCAATGTACACTACCAAAACAGTTTCTCTGCAAGGTGCCAAGGGATGCCCCTGGTCTCTGGGTCTGGACACAAAGGCACAAATAAATCCTTCTGCAGCTCTCTCTATGAGATTTGAGAATTCAGGCTGGTTCTTCTCTCACATTCAACACCTTTTCAGTAGTCTTATTTTCCTGTGATGGCCGCTAAAAATAATACCGTTTAAAGCTACATCATTTCAGTTCAACAAATGCCTCCAACCAATGGAAGCAATCCTTGACAAATATTGGTGTTAATTAATAGGTAGAGGCAAGGGGAAGAGGAAGAAGGGACTTGTTAAGATTTCTTTTAGACAGGTGTCCATCTCCTTTTCAGCTTTTGTTTTGGCAATGTATTAGTATCTAAAATGCACAACTATACAGCTTTCAGCTAGGAAAAAAATGTTATGGGGTAATATTTCAATACAGCACTTTTAGATTTAAAAATATATATATATCAGGAAATCCTGACAGATACCTGACAATCCCATGCACTTATGCATTACCTATTTCTAATTAGCCTGTTGAATGGCACACAAAGCTGTCTGGCCCCGAGAAAGGACCTTTATAAAAGTCAATGGCAACTGTTAAATACAAATTGTTTCATCCACATTGTGCATACCTATTCCATGATTATAAAATGAATCACTATTAACTGTTAATGCACAATTGTCAGCTGTTATCCTAATTGCACTGCAAGAATAGCATACATGGGAGAAAGAAATTAATCTTCTTAAATGACTCCACAGAATACCGGATTGGTTTTACTGTGTCCTTATTCTTTTGCCATAGCACAAATAGCACATAGCACACTATATCCTCTACACCTTTCGTCCAATCTGCCTTTAAGTCAGTCAGGTTTGGGTTCCTGTCTGTGGCTGTGACAAAAAAAGGAAGAAAGATTGCAAGAAGTGGGAAGGAAACACCAGGCCTGTGTGCATACACAGAGCATTACCTGCACTAACATCATCTGATGTGCATCTTCTTGTTAATAAGAGCCCATTTAATTGTTCACAACAATGTAAAAATGCTTACTCATTTTCTCCTGAAATCCTTCATGCTATTTTACACATATTTAACTCCCACAAAGTATAGATCAGAGGACAGAAAGCTGAGCTAGAATTTGGAAGACCTGGGTTCGAGTCCTTGAGCCAGTGCTGGCCTGCAGAAGGAGCTGAGATCCATCTCATCATTTCCATGCCGCGTTTCCCCATCCATGACAACAATGCTTTGCAAAGCACAGGCCATTCGAGCAATGTTCAGATGGAAAAACAAAAAGGGGGGGACCCCACCCAACAGCTGTCGGAGGACTTTTTCTTCCTAGTACTCGGAAACAGACACTAAACACACCTTCCCTTTCTCCCAGATGATGGCTTTATCTATGTGTTGCTTCACTCAAACATTGGGTTCTTTTTATTTTGCTTTACTTTGGGATGTTCCAGCTTTCAAAGAGAATGTTTGTGTTTTAAGCTCAGCTGTATGCTACACTCTTTTTAGGTCAGATCACTTAGAACAGGGTGTGTGTGGAGAGAACAACAAACATTTTTTAACTGTCAGTTGAAACTGAAAGAAACAGTATGAAAAGAGGCAGCTTAGTTATTGGTTTTGAAGTGATGGCATTTGTCTATGAGTGCATAGCCTACGAAAGGCGACAGGTTCTAAATAATGGTACCATAGCAGGCACTGAAATGTAAAACATATGTCACACTGTTCCCTGCTCACAGTAAGATTTAAAATATTTATAATGCTGCACCTTTCCCTGAAAGCTTTCTGCAGCTTTCCTGGGTTCACACATAGGTGAATCCCCTCAGTAGAGCTGCAGTTCGATGCTTATGTGGATTCATTGCTCTGCATACAATGAGGGTTGCAAACCTTGCGGTGTAAAGGCATGGCTATGCAGTAGCCCCCAACAAGCTATTTTGTCCATATGTATTCATCCTGACGCAGCGTTTACTTCCACTATTTCTTTTGCAACACAAGCTGAGGGACTGATGTTACTACTTCCTTAAATGAGAACAAGAAACCCTATGATCTGATCTTCCTACTTCCACTGTTTAACTGATAGTAAATGAGACTGAGCTGGAAAACTGCATTTTCATTTCAAACAACTTTGGTCACGTGTTTGAAATCACAATGAGAAAACTTCTTGATGTCTTTATGTAAAGACTATGAAAAAAGTGAGATTATCATTATATTCTGTACCATTTTGATTAATTTTCATCTGAATCATTAAACACTCTGCCCTATCTAATCATGTTATCTATAATATATACATATATTTTTTCATATTAGAGAATTAAAAAAAAAAAAAAAAAAAAAAAAAAAACACTTATTAAAAGCCACTTATTTTCCCTATTTAGAAAAAAATAATCGCAGTTCACAGCCTGAGCTAGATTTCCAAGCTTCAGTAGAACTAAATTCACGCAGGGAAAGTTTTGTGTTACAACTAACTGCATGTTAAGGTGTCAGGCAAATTCCAGTTTCATCATTTCCATTTTCAAACACAACATTACTTGTAGATAAGAATCTATGCCTTCTCTGTAGGAAAACAGGAGACTGGTTTTAATAAACCTGAACTGAACTTTAAAAAATAATTCATATTTCTTTCTATCTACAGTTTGTGTAAGAAACCAACACACAAGTTCAATCTGCACAAAGTGTATGCACTTGTTAAGGAAACATGTATTACAGATAGCTACAGGCATATGAGTTTTGCTTTGCCAAAATAATACTTTCTGAAAACTAGATCTTATTTTAATTGGCCATGTCAGTAGAATTCACCTATGCAATTCTTACTCCCTTGTCTGTCCATTTCCATTACTCAAGCATCCAGAGCTGACTTTCAGCTAACTCACAGAAACTAAACTTTAGTATGAGATACAAAGTTTTGATTTTCACCTGTGATTTACACACATGTATCTCATGGAACAAAGCATGAGGCAATGTTTCAGTGCTTCCTAGGTCTGCTTTACTTCTTTAAGTAATAGAGGAATCAGTGAAGATTGCACAGGCTGTTTTGCAGTGGCACTAAGCACCTGTAGATCTTACTACATTTAGTTGGAATGGTGGTATTAGAAGTGCTATCAGATTTATGACTATTATTAAATGCCCAGTTAATTTAAATGAAATCTTACATGAGTAATTTACATGACAATTTATGTGATTTTGCTGTACTGTGGATGGCACAGTACTTCCCCATCAGCCTAGAGGACAATGCTGAGGTAGAGCTTTCTGCTGCTGTAGTTCTCCAGGAGTAGATGTGGCCACAGCACCCATTCTCACAAAGCAAGGTGATACCATTTCATTTCCTAGGCAGCAAGTCTCTGTCATGGGCAGGTTCATGGAATGGATTGGGTGGGAATGGACCTTGAAGACCATCCAGTTCCAACTCCCCTGCCATGGGAAGGGACACCTCCCACTACACCATGGATGCGCAAAGCCCCATCCAGCCTGGCCTTTCCCTTCTCTTCCTTGCTCCCCATAACTGGGGAAAGAAACAGTACATCCTTTTTCCAAGATACCACACTAAACAGCAAATGCCACACAAACAAAAAATAGGAATAAGAGGATGGCACCAAAGTCTGTCACAGCACCTGGACTTAGGAACACCGTGTTAGCAGAAGCAAGGGAAAAGCTCCAGGAAGCTGTGGGTAAAGGCTGGATTGGACTGCACATTACTCTCAAATAGATGATCAATATTAATACAGATATTAAAGTACATAGTATCATCTGTTGGAAAGCAGATGAGCTTTCCTGAGCAATTCCTCTAATTGTGTGTTGCCAGACACTGTCACAGGGGTTACTTCATCAGATTTCATAAGTAAATGTAGGATTTCATACATGTAAGGAAAACTGCACATAAAAATGTTATCGATTCCAAAAGCTAAAGCACAACAAAGCAGAAAATTATGAGTCCAGTGTCTTGGTGTAGGCTTCCATGTATGACAAACAGGAAACTTAAGCACCTCCCCTTGGCAGAGCAAATTATATGCAGCCAACCCCTCAGTAGGTAAGTTTTGCTTTCCTGCCTGTTTGCAGTTTTTCAGTTTTATGTAGTCTATAGAAAAAACTAATGGTATTCCTTAAAAATGTTATTG